>NW_004797711.1:358537-436340 GCF_000002075.1 Aplysia californica | reverse complement strand
TATATATATATATATATCATAATAGGCTAAAGGATTTCTATTTCGTAGGTGTAAATTTTTTTAAAGAAAACGGATAAGTAAAATAAATAGGCCCATCTGTTGATATTCATTACATTTTATTTTATTTTATTGTACGAATATAAAATTATGTTCTAACTTTATGAAATCTAGTTGAAATAGTATGGTATGGTATTGAATTATTATCGTGACAGGTAAACAAAAAGAAACACATTGATGCTTCTAATGCTGGTACTACTGATCCATTGTTGTATAAAATAAGGCGAAAGAAAAAAATTTGGAGATGCCGGGGATCGAACCCGGGGCCTCTCACATGCGAAGCGAGCGCTCTACCACTGAGCCACATCCCCCCTCCACTCTTCGAGTCAATTAAACTGATAGTCTCTTGCTAAGAGCTGTAGGACTAGAAAGCCAATAGTGTCGTTTTACTATTAATTCTCATATGCCTTTACTTATTTATCACTCGTACATTTTTGTCTGCGAAATGGCGATGATGCATTACGAAATAAGAGAGGAAATATGTATTACAGTTATGTTTATTTTGTTTCACCTTGGCTACATCCACGATCGGTTCTATCTTTCAGTTTCAGCTTTTTCATTGCTACTCAAACAACCGTAAGAGTGACTTCCCCTGCCTGACCCTTCCTGGTCTGCCACATCAACATGGAGGCTCTCTTCAGTATCCCCTTCTCTCTTCTTGAATGCCCAAATCTCAAGTTGAAAAAACCATCATGGGTGAAGCAGCCGTCAGCAATGGTCGTTTTCGCTGCAGTTTTAACGTCATACTTTTTGGTCACAGGAGGTAAGCTTTACTTCAGATCTAGAATCTAGATTAGAAATCTAGAGGGTGTGCCGGCCGGTGTTGGAAGCAGTCAGCTCTTCTTCTAGTCTTCTGCTTCTGTTGTAACTGTAGCAGCTCTGCCTTTTTTCCTTTTGTCCAGTCCAGTCCAGCCCGGACCGTGTCCAAGGGCTGTGAGAATCAGGTCTTCGGCTGACCAAAGCCGGGCCGGCTGCACCAACAAAGTACAATGCATAAGCTTCATTTTTCAAGGTTCTTCAACTTTTAATCTGTGGCTGGGCTTCAATTTCAATGAATGGAAGCGATGCTTTTTGCCCACTGACACGACCCACTTTCTCCGTACAGTCCAGCGTTCCCTGCGGGGTGCCAAGTTCACTCAGCGGTCAGAACCTGTCCTGTGGGAAGTCAGGGAGACATGTATTTTTTATATGATTACTGTGGGGGGGGAGGGGGGGGGGTGTTAATTGACAATAAAATTACTATAAATTAGGAAGAGGCTAGCCGTACTTAATGGTGTACTCTGCTGGTGTGGAGACTGGCAGTCTAGCCGTACTAGTCTGACCATTTTAAAAAAAAATAGGCCTACTGAATTGTAAATATAAATTTTTAGTGTGCAGTACCTAAAGTATTTGTATTTGAGACAAAACCAGGTGCCTTAATGACAGTGCATGTATTTTAAACCTCCTGTTTTCTAATGTTAATAGGGCCTAAGATAAGTATGGCTAGACTGTCAGTCTAGCCATACATAAGAACGGCTAGACTTCTTGGCTAGCCGTACTTAAGTACGGGTAGACAGCCAGGCTAGCAGTACTTAAGGACGGCTTGACTGTCAGGCTAGCCATACTTAATATTGATGGCTGAATTGTAAATGAAATTTTTAGTTTGCAATGCCTAAAGTATTTGTATTTCAGACAAAACCAAAAGGTGCCTTATTGAGTTGCATGTATTTGAACCTGAATAATTACTAGGTCTAGATCTAATGAGACCTGTGTACTTAACAGGCTTGAGTCGATAGAAGGGCCAAACCTAGATCTAAGTATGGCTAGACTGGCAGTCTAGCCGTACTTAAGTACGCCTAGCCGCTTCGATAAAATTTAATGCTCTATCTTTTACAGCACAGAAAAATAGGTGTTAGATTGGGTAAGTCAGGAGTCTCATAAGGTGATGTTACACCCATTCAAAGATGAAATATTTATTATAACCCTTCCAGATGCTGTTACTGTAATGGATAATCAAAGTTTCGAAAGGAAAAAAAAAATCAATTGCTGATTGTGTTGCTCTCCAATTTTTCTTTCTTGTAGCATAAGGTTTTTGACCATCAAATGAAATAGACCTAATTTTTATTATGAAACATTTTGTGTAAAAGCAAGCTCAGCTTTGGGCAAGATGAAAAACAACACACCCATCTTCATTGAGAGGATCAGGCTTCATGAACCCACCAGGCTGTATAGGCCTATAGTATTTATATATATTGAGATGTAATTTTTATGTAGATCTGGATTGTAGAGATGAGTATTGTTTTGTAATACAATTACTATTTTTGTAATTTTTATGTAGATCTGGATTGTAGAGATGAGTATTGTTTTGTAATACAATTACTATTTTTGTTTATAAAATTCTTATTGTTTGCTTGCAGGTATCATCTATGACGTGATTGTTGAGCCTCCAAGTATAGGATCTGTGCCAGATGAGAAAGGGAACTCCAAACCTGTAAGTTGTCTGTCCTTTTAGGCTTTCCATTTTAGCATACACATGATGTATTTATTGCCATCATCATCCCTATTATCTCTGCCTTTCTCACCGAGCATCAGGGATTTCAAATTAGCCATGAAGACTTTCCTCCTTTCCCTATCCCGGGAAGCCTCTTGATGTTATTTCATGTCTTCCCACTTTTCTATTCATCAGTCTCTGTCTTTGACTGTTGTCCTTCATTACTCATCCTGCATTGTTACCATAGTGGGTGGGTTTTTGTCTAGTTTATAATGAATAGAGGCTACTGGAGTGAATGATTTTGTTGTGTAGAAGACTTGAAGGAAATGAGTGATTTTTTTGGGGTGTGTTCTTTTGAATCTATGACCATTTATGTGTTGTTTGTATCTTTCTGTCGTTTGGATATAATATAAGCATCATGTATTATTTGTATCTTGCTGTCTTTTAGATTTATGTTATGAAAACCTTGCTTTTCTTTCATCCTAAGGATGGTTAGTGGGCGTTCTGCTTCTGTTCTTTCTTTTTTCTTCAGTATTCGTATACTTAAAATTACCGGCAAAAAAAAGGGGAAAAAATTAAAACTGTTAACTGAAACTTTTTAAAAGTGTTTTTTCTTTGATTTATGTTATGAAAACCTTGCCTTTCGTTCACCGTATGGATGTTTAGTGGGCTTTCTGCGTCTGCTCTTTTTTTTCAGTATTCCTAATACTTAAAATTACCGGCAGATATAAAAAGATAAAAAATTGTTAAACTGTTAAACTAAAACTTCTAAAAATGTGTTTTCGTGTTTTCATACCCCCCACCAGGTGGCTTTTATGCCGTACCGAGTGAACGGCCAGTACATCATGGAGGGCCTGGCCTCCAGCTTCCTGTTTACGCTGGGCGGTCTCGGGTTCGTCATCCTGGACCAGACCAACAAGCCGCTCATGCCCAAACTCAACCGCATTCTGCTCATCTGTGTGGGCGGAGCCGCCGTGGTCATTGCTTTCTTCACCTGCAGGGTTTTTATGAAAATTAAACTTCCGTGAGTTTTTTTGTTTCTTCTGATTTTACATATATATTCCCTTTCTGTCACATGATTTTTTTTCCTGTCATGTGAAACATGTTAAATGGTTTGAAGTTTGATCCTATCAACGAACTCTGTCTTTCTCTCTCCCTCTCTTTCTCTCTCCCTCTCTTTCTCTCTCCCTCTCTTTCTCTCTCCCTCTCTTTCTCTCTCCCTCTCTTTCTTTCTCCCTCTCTTTCTCTCTCCCTCTCTTTCTCTCTCCCTCTCTTTCTCTCTCCCTCTGTGTTTCTCCTTGTTTTATTTATGTCCTCATTGTCCTGTCTCTTTCTCTCTCTCTTTTCGTCTCTCCCCCCCCCCCCCTCTTTTTCTCTCTCTTGTTATGCACACATGCACATACACACACAAACACACACACACACACACTCACACACGCACACACACATTCTCACATTCATGCACACACACCCATACTCACACACACACACATGCCACGTCTGGAGCAGACATTGGCAATCATCACTCAATTACTGTGTTGAGTCACCCTCAGAAAATGTACTGTATCGTATTTCCAGTTGTCCAAAAACTTTAGACTTTAAAAAAATAGTAGTGTTGCTCTTGGCCTCCCTTTTCCTCATTTCTGTCAATCTTTCCTGTGAAACTGAAAAATTCAAGGACCTTTGTGACGATATTTCAACTGCTCCAACTGCTCGGTGTAAAACTCTGTCAAATGTCACTTGTCAAAATGATGTTTGGCGACGTCTAACGCAAAACAGTTGATATATGTGTTAAAAAGATTACATTTGTTTCTGTCAGTGTCAGGGGTTTTTTGTTTGTTTTTTTAGTACACATTGTTGGGAATTGGCTTCACTAAGCTGGGACTCATTTGTTTTCTTTCCTTGAAACTCTCGGCATTCTTTGGATAGTGGGTGGTTGGCAGGTGCTCTGGTGTGGTTTGCTTCTTCTTTCCTATCTAACATCTATCGTCATTATCTCCCCTTCTTCTTTTTTATGTTTGTTACTCTCTTCAGACCTGCCACTCATCCCGATTTAATCGGGATAACCCGATTTTTTGCCCCAAATCTCAAGCATCCCGATTTTCCCGATTTCGATCGCCAGTATCCTGATTTTTCGTGGTTGCGTCTGTTGCGTCCGATTCTTAGATAAAAATATAAAAAGTTCTGCAATCTCTTTTGCTTGGAAACACCGATTGGACTTTTTATCTGCAGGAACTTGGAACGCTATTTTCTAAAGCATCTATGCCGAATCTAGGTCTAGTAGATGGCTAACGTACGTTATTTAAACTAAAATCGACCTAGTTTCAAACGCTCACTCGCATCACATGACATGACCTCGTACGTGTGGTGAGTTGCGCGTGTGTCGGGGACCGTCGGTTGTCGGGGTCAACAAAGTTCATTCACACCGGTCGCGTTGGTCGAGGTGTTTTTCGGGACTTAACCAGTGTGGACGGCCGGGGGGAGGGGGTGGGGGTATTGTTTTGACTCTTGGGATTAAAGTGCGTGCCGTGATACAGGTACTAATTAAGGGGAAAGGAATAAGAAGAAAAAAATGAACAACCTTGGCGCGATCTTTTTTTCGATGTGATGGAAGTCAAACGTTAAAACGCAGGCGTTTTGCGTGGTTGATTAGAGTTACGTGTCAGCTATTTTCAAGACTACGAGTGTTTCAGCATCACTGCGACTTTCGCTCCCCCAGTCTATCTAACTTCGACTCAAGTACATATATGCTGTCAAAGTTTTGCCTTGCATACTCGCCTCTTAAAAGGGAACCAGGACACCACCACCCCCCCCCCCCCCACCCCCCGCCTTCTCCAGTGCCCTTTATGACTGATTTGCCGTTGATCCCGATTTTTTCCACCAGATCCTGATTTTTTAACTCAGAAATCCTGATTTTTAGATTTCATAGAGTGGCAGGTTTGCTCTCTTTTAACACATCTAATCTTCTGGCGCTCATATGACCTTATGCAGTTGCGAGCGCCGTAAAACCTCTACTAAAACTAAACTAAATTCTTTGGATAGACATTTTCTTTGCTTCCAATTTCCTCTTTCTTTATAGTCATTGTCCAACTTTCACACCTATATATATATTTATTTTTTTTAAGTGTTGACTTGTTGTTTTTCATGCTATATTAAAATTAATTGAAAGGAACTGCTTCTTGCTTCTTTCCCTATCCTTTATTTCTTTTTCTTTTATCTTGCTTTTGTTTTCTTACATGATGTAATGACCATTAATATTTCTATTGTTGGCCAACTGTTAAATATGTACTAGTTAAGCTAATATGTAGGCTACTAATTAAGCGCAACAAGCAAAACGTTAGAGGGGAGAAGAGACATTAAACTTTCCTTCTTTCAACAATTGTACCCATGTTATGTATTTTTTCTTCCTTTTTTTCTTTCAACATTAAGAATTGAGGTTTCAACAAATATTTCTTGAGCACGTGCCACCAATACGGAACCGCAGATTAAGGAACTGCAGTTTTAAAAAATGCTTCAAAATTTGGAGTTTAGTCCATTTCAATGGCTGGCCAGTGATAAGTGCCTCTGTTGAGCGTTTGGAGATGATCAAATTTTAACAAATATGATGATTATTCGTTGCACTAATCTTTTCCTTGTTTGCTTATTCTCCTCCACAGTGGCTACATGCAAGCCTAGGAGCTGTGTTTGTTTACTTGTGGTCGGCGTGTATGTGTGTCCTGTGTAGGGTCACCTTGCAGAGGCGTGTAGGGTCGTCAGCATGGGTGTGTCCTGTGTAGGGTCACCTTGCAGAGGCTGTATGGATGTGTTAGATCTTACATAGGCTGTGTTATGTGTCTGTTGTTACGCAGAGATGGTGTGAGTGTGCGCTGTGTGTCGTTGTGTAGTGTATTTGTTCCCGTCATACCAAATGTTAACCTATACTTATTTTGTTTTATTCATTTAATAAATCAGTTATAAATTAATAAGTCCTGTGTGTTTTTCCTTGATTTTTTTTTTCTGAGAGTTTGAAATTTTTGCATGTAGCAAACCTTTGTTGTGGGTGGTTGGCGGGTGCTGTGGTGTTGTTTGCTCCTTCTTTCCTACCAAACACCTATCGTCCTTATCTTTCCTCCTTTTTTGTGTCTGTTACTCTCTTGTAACACCTCTATTCTTTGGCACTTATATGACCTTATTGTGTTGCAAGTGCAGTAAAACTCTTACTGAAACTAAACTAAAAGGTGATTTGAGGGAGGGGGGGTGGGGGAAGAGCAGTGTGGTTTGCCAAGGTAAGGGGCCAGAAGAAAATATTTCTGCTGGAAGGAAGAGAAAACCGTTTCTGTCCAGTCTGGGGAGTTTTCACTTTTGGCTGTGTAGGTAGCTTAGTTAGGTTCCTTGCCATGCTACAGTACTACAGTGTGGGGGATCTTGGTTCGAATCCATTTATAATGAACTGTTGTTTTGGGAATTTTAAGGCTCTCCCTGGGTGGTTGGCAGGTGCTCCAGTGTGGTTTGCTCCTTCTTTCCTATAGAACATCTATGGTCCTGATCTCTCCTTTTTTATGTTTGTTACTCTCTTGTTTGTTTTAGTAGAGGTTTTACGGCACTCGCAACTACATAAGGTCACATGGGCGCCAAGGGGTGGATGTCAACAGAGAAGTCTTTACTAGGATTCAGACTTAGACAGCTCACCTCTCTAGCTTCAACAGCGCAAAGTCTGCTTCAACTATCAAGGCAACCCGGAAATAGCAGGTCACAAGAGTGTGACAAGCATACAAAAGAAGTAGAGGAAACTGACAATAGTAAGGATTAGGAAAGAAAAGGCAGCAGTTCCCTGTTGTAGTTCAGGCACAGTATGAGCATGACATTTTTGAATCAGCCCATTTACAATTCTACTGTGCATAAGAATGAGAAATGTCCCCCCTTTGGGAATGGCCTAAAGACACTTCAGTCAGTGGCACCACCCTGGGGGGGGGGGGGGGGGTACTCTCTTGTAACACCTCTAATCTTCGGCACTTCTATGTCCTTATTGTGTTGCAAGTGCTGTAAAACTCTTACTAAAACATAAGGCTCTCCACTTCACCCAGATGAGGTGTGTCTGTCTGCCAGGATGTTGTATCCCTCTCACATATCTCAGCCCAGGTTAGCGGACAGGCAGGGTCAGAAGATAGTGTAAAGCGCATAGAGCTTGCTTTCAAGTGGGGACATGCGCTATTCAAATGCTATTTATTATTATTATTATTATTATTATGATGATGAAGAAGATGATGATGGTTATTATTATTATTACTATTATTATTGTTATTATTATTACAGTGGAACTAGGATTTAACGAGCTCGGATTCAACGAGATGAGATAGATTCCCCGTTTTTTTTCTTCTTTAAAATCAATAAAAATAACCTGGATTCAACGAGCACTTAAATCAGCGAGCTCGGATTCAACGAGGTCGCTGCCAGGGTGAACTGCCCCCACAGACGTGACTTTGCTCATTTTTCTCCCACAACGAACTTTATCTATTCCCGGAAACCATCCTTTGCACCTGCATTGTGAACCAGTATTCACTTAGCCGATTGCATGTGACCAATCAGCGGCCTTTTTTGTTCATACCAACACATGCGTTGTTGGCTCGCGCATGTGTCTACTCTGGCATGTGTCGGAGTCGGATGGGCGGCCTGCACACGTGACTGTGTGTGTGTGTCGGGGAGGGAGGGGGGTGCACTAGCGATCCGGGCGTTGAACGTCGCAGATACAAACGCGTCACATTTTTTTTTTTCCCCTCGGCAACGGACCATTATTACTACAATGATAAACTAGTCTTGACGTAGATCTTCGTAATGAAGTGTGCGCTTGTCTATGAAATCAAAAGTTGCCATTATGCTAGGATCTACACAGCAACACAACTTTGTGGTAAACAATCGAGATGACACAGGAATGCATTTGAACGAATCGGTCTTTTTTTTTTTAACACAGCTCATAATATGAGGGCATTTCAGGCACTATTTGTGACTTCTCTTTACACATTACTTACTCAGTGCCTGTAATAATCTACACAAAACCTCATGTTTGCTATAACGAACACTCAGATTCAACGAGATTTTAGGTCAGGCCCGGCGACCTCGTTGAATCCGAGTTCCACTGTACTATGCTTGAACAAGAAATGTTCCCCCTTTGGGAACGGCCTAAAGACACTACAATCAGTGACACTGCCCCGGGGGGGGGGGGGGGGGATGACTTTTCTCTATAACAATAACAGCAATGTCTAACAAACTTACTTAATAGTAAGGACATCTAGTTTACTTAACAAATGTCTGGCACCCTTAAAAATTGGACACGAGACAATAAAAAAACAAAAAACAACAACCCAATCATCTTGTTCGTGTGATAGAAAAAATCTTTATTTAGTTCTGATATAATCTAAAAAAAACAACCTCTTCTTATAATGGAAATAATTTGCATTTTCTACTGCACATACATCCACACTCCACAGAATGTTCTAATATGCTTTTCAAGTATTATTACCCCCTGCAGACCATAGAACACTCAGAAACATTCTCAGCTTCCCGGGAAGAATAGTGCAAGCGGTGGATTACACACGCAAAAACACTAACACACTGACAAAATCTTTTGCCATTTGTAGAAGGAGGAGGAGGAGGAGAAGAAGGAGAAAAAGAAGGAGAAGAAGAAAAAGAAGAAGAAGAGGAAGACCAAGCAGCAGAATCAGCAAAAGAAGAGGCAGCAGCACCAGTATTTGTATAGCTCATATTCCCCTCATCCTGCTCGACAGCAAGCTCCAAGCTATTCGATGTAAACTATATTACTACTATTACCCCCAGCAGACCATAGAATGCAGGGAAACATTCTAAACTTCCCGGGAAGTATACACTGCAAACAGCCAATTAAGCGTTCTAACACTAACAATCTGACAAGATCTTTCTTCACTGTCTATAGCCTGGTACCCATTCCCACCAAGGTGAAATGAGCAAAATTCACGTAAAGCGCCTTTCCCAGGGGCCCACTGTCCGGTCTGTGGCTCGAGCCCCCGAACTCGCAACCTCATAATTACCCTGTCCCAGTCATTTCATGCAAGAAAAAGTCTGAAATTAGGCAAACTGAGCCCAAACATGTGAAATTATGCGATTCTGTTAATTTTAACAAAGAATGATAAAGGAAAATATTCAGAAATTATGCAAAAAAATAATCAAATTTAGCTAAATTATGCGGGGTGCATAAAACTACGGGGACAGATTACCAGTCTGGAAGCCTAACCACTAACATACCAATGCCATCATTCAAGATCTATGTAGAAATACTCGCGGGCAGTATTGCATACAGACATAAGCCATTTTTTGCAACCTTTGACTTTGAGATACATCTGTGTGCAATACTGCCTGCATACTCTTTCACTTCTATTATCTATTTGTGGTGGCCGAATGTTGCTATTCTAAAGGCTTTTTAATGGCTGCATCGATCGACATGCGGTGTTTGCCAAAAGATTCTTTAAAATATTCTCCAGAGCATGGCGACCTTGGTTTTTTTCAGTTTTGAGACAGTTTTGCTGCTAAAAGCTAAATTTCTTTATTTCACCGATCGCTTTTGTAGGCCGACGCTTCTGTCTCTGTAATTTTAGAAAATTCGGAAGTGATATTTCGCGAGGCGCGTTTTGTTTTGAGAGTATAAATCTAGACCTTATAATTTTTTGCATCTTTCAAGATGTATTGCCCCATTCCATTAGAGTGTAAATATAGTAGGCCAATGACTTTTAGTTGATAATAAAGCACCGGCCTAGACGGTCAGAGAACGGTTAGTATAAGAACGTATAGGCACCGCCGAGCTAGTGCGATATAAGTATACAGTTTATCAAAAATTAGAATTCTTAAAATTAAACAAAAGTTTATAACAAGTTTTTATCTATGGCACAGAAATAAGTATACACGCCCAGAAGTAATTCTACAGCAAAAAAACCCAAAAAAACTTGGTCTACATAATCAAGGTACTACAGGGAATTATACCTTTTAATACCTTCTTTACTTTATATTATATAATCAATGTACTACAGATGATCATAAACACTTCAAACTCGTCAGAACATTGTCATCTTATTCGATCAAGTTTGTCAAAATTCTGAGCAGAAATGGTATGGTAAAGTGTGCTGCACTAACATTCAGCAATATTTAAATACATTTATTTATGAATTCTTTTCCTTTACAAACCATTACAAATCTAATAAAAGTAGTAAGTTTTGTGCGTTAAAAACCCTCCAAGTATCAGAGGTGACATTCTGTGGAAACCATGTACATGACATGGGTAAAATTGTGTAGAGGCGAGGAATTCTCAATATTTTAACCTTTAGCAACAGGGAGGCATTGCGCTGCCAAGAGCGAAATGCTCGCAGCTAAAGGGATTTGAAAACATCAACAACAACCTTTAGCAACAAAATACCTGAAAACATTTTGAAATCAAACAAACCTCAAACGATCTATCCTACATTTCTGACAGCTCAGCAGAAAGACTGAGAAAATCGATAGAAATTCTTTCCACTCAGAAATCGAACTATCATGTGACAGCGAACCGCACAACTGCTGCAGCACAGACAACGGTAATATGGTAAAATTTTTAAGAAGAAACTAAAAGCATTTCTATTTTCATTATATTTCAATTAGACAGAATCCATCCAAGCTGAAGATCGTTGTGAGCTTGTATTTGCATATGTGCGTATGTACGTATATGTGTATGTGTGTGTGGTGCGTGGGTGCGTGAGTATGTGTGGGCACGCGTATGTAACACTAGGTGCCTTTAAAATTGATTTGTAAATCCATAATATGTATCATGTTAAGCACATAGAGCATTGCATAAGTGGATATGCGCTATGTAAATGCAATCCAGTATTATTATTATTATGGTGTAGTAGTTGATTCTTCACAACCTACCACCGAGAACTTGGATCACACATCTACTACCTAGATCACTGAAAGACTTTGAGAATGAACAAATGTACATTTTCTTGTTTTTGGCTCATATAAATGTTGTTATAATGTTGTTGCACTCCTTTCTTTTGTCTCAGAGGAAGAAGAACTCTTTTGTATTGAAACAGATTGATTGGGTTTTTTAAAAGTGAAGGAATGGATTTGAAACAGCCGCTCTATTCCAGTCTAAATTATGGCCAATACACAACAGCGACAAATTTATCACTGACACCGCTTCGACAAAGTCACTACATGTATCATTATCATTAAACCACTAGAGATATCTACATACAACTTAAAATATCATAATCAAAAACACATAATTTAGTATCAATCTGAAAACAGTAGTCCCTAAGAACTGCGCATGTAGAAGTGAAAAGGCCTACATCAATACAAAGCTAGACTATCACCAAAATCAATTGGTATCTCATGCTAAGAATGAGATTTTTCCAAAATCAATCCCGTCAATGCTTCCACATATCATAGACCATCATTTTTTCACCGTCGCATATAAAAAATCATTATGTTTAATATTTCTCATTTCAAGCTATGTAAAATAGCCACACAAGTTAAAGAACTCGTGCATCAACGCAACCACAGTAACTTTTTAAAAGACAAAAAATAACAAAAGGCAAGTTAAGACCAGCAGTAAAGAAAAGTGTAAAAAAACAATGATCGTTAAAAAAGTGAACTGCATAAAGTTCCTTCAAATACTCCAGGAAGGTGCATCACACATGGCACAGGGGGAAACGTTCACCAAACAATCCACAATGAAAAAGGTGCACCTAACAACAAGGCATTAAAACAGGTGCACCAAACGAGGCTCACTGGACGAGAAGCCTTTACCAAGAAACATGATACAGCAAGCTTCACCAATTTAGTGCTTGGAGTATTGAGGCTTATCATCACATTTTCACAGGGTATTTATCACATGTAAGCATTTGAAAGAAAAAAAATAGGGCCAAAGACTGATTACCTAAAATTCCAGCATCTGTTCTTAAGACACTTGAAATAAATATAAAATTAAAATAAATCATACTCTACTGATCCCTGTAGGGGAATTTGGGTTACAATGGAATACACCTGTATACATTAATACATAATCAGACACACAAATATATATATATATATATATATATATATATATATATATATATATATATATATATATATATATATATATATATATAAGAAGAATACCAAATACACAATAGTACAAAACTATGCGGAACAATTTCATGAACATCCCACAGCTGATCACCACTGCACAGACCCCTGTATTTTTTGTATTTTTTTATTTTTTTATTTTTTTTTAGGGGGGAGGGGGGGCTAGGGTAATCGTGTCTAGGTCAAGGATACACCCCCCCAGTGACCACCCATCCAAACCCAGGGTCACCAACACTTGTTTGACATTATTTTTGAGTCTAAACTCACTCTCACTCCGCCACAGATGGTTTGTTTAGAGATGAAAATACATGTGTACCATCGTACCACCACAGACACAAGTATACGTCACATGATAGCAGAATTTCTTTTTGCTCCACTTTTCAGAATCACTTAAACACTTTATACACAGGCTGCTATTTTTACAGGTGTTTCGTGTTTCACATGTGCTCTTAAAATCTTTAAATGAATAATAAACAGCATTTGCACAGCACATATTCCTGCGCAACAGCAAGTTCTATGCACTTTACAATCCATATATATATTATTACTCCAGCAGACCTTAGAACACTCAAAAACAAACTTGGCTTTACGGAAAGAATAGAGTACAAGCAGCCGATTTACGGCTCAAACACTAACAAACTGACAAGATTCTTCACCATCTATAGCCAGCTAGGCTACCTAGGCTACCCATTCCCATCTGGGAGAAAAGAGGAACATTTCTGTAAAGTGTCCTTCCCAAAGACACAATGTCAAGCCCGACCTGGGGTAATGAACACCCAACAGCCTGACCAGCAGGGATGCCACTCAACTTTTTTGAAAATAGCTGAAAATCCATACGCCACGGTCTTGTTAACTAACATATATGAATATCAATTTGAAACCCAAAGGGTGTACATAGAGAGAAATGACAAACAAACAAAAACAATGGGTTTACATTTTTCCGTTATTTGAACATTTGGCGCAAGTTATTGTGTGTGTTGGGGGTGGGGGGGGGTATTTTTTTCCAACTATAGATTCTATCTCGATCTCAATAACAGAATAGCGGATCAGGATCAAAATACGGGAAATATTGGAAAAAAGCAGAAAAGTGGCATCCCTGGACCAGGCCCCCGGTGTCACTTTGTCCACACTCTGTAAGCACCAGCATCTGTGGTAAGTTTTGTTTTAGTAAGGGTTTTACGGCCCTCACAACTGCACAAGGTCATATGAGCGCGCGAAACAAATTGCTTTTATTCTCAATATCAACAGTTCACAGCACGGCCTGATTTTGGTCAATATTTCTAAAATTTAAAAGTTTAAATGCTAAAAATCTGTTACATATGATGGTCAGGCACTTCATAGCTGAAATCAGAGGTCTGGACATCCTCTTCCATGTGGGGAAATTATTTTTACTGAGTATTTAAATCTGCCTGCTGTAACGCCATTTCCCACTCAACTTAGGTAGGTACAGACAGGTAGGGTCTAAGCAAGCAGCCTGCTTCCAAAAGAGTCCATGAAAGCATTTAAAAATATCATCTTTATCAATGTGTGTACTGTCTGCTTCAGCACCAAGGGTAGTGTTTAGTTTAGATTTAAAAGGAGTTTTGAGGCACTTGCAATAAAATTAGGTCATACAAGAGTGAAAGATTTGAGGTGTAATAAGAAAGTAACATACAGAGAAAAGAAGGTGGAGAGATAAGGATGATAGATATTTGATAGGAAAGAAGGAGCAAACCACACTAGAGCACCCACCAACTACCCAGGAAGGGGAGTGGACAATGGACCTCGTTTTTTGATAAACAACAGCACATCCAAGCAACAAGAGTCTGTTGCTTTTTCTTATTAATGTACCAGTGGGTGTTTTTTTACATCTCCATCAACACCATTTAGATCATTTAGGTGGCAGGCGGCTTCAAATCCTGCCTGTCATGGCCAGCCCGAGCTGAGAAGGATATATATATATATAATATATAATATATAATATATATATATATATATATATATATATATATATATATATATATATATATATATATATATATATATATATATATATATATATATATATATATATAAGATCCCAGTAGAAAGGCCAAGATACTCAATAAAAATTCTCCCAACACGGAAATAAAACTTGGGTCTCCTGCAGGCCACGACAAAGCACGGAACCGCTACAGCACAGACACCAGTGCCCAGCTTGACACAAATATATAAACAAATCGACACAATGAAGGCCGTGAAGGGCTAGGAAATTACAATGTACAATTCATCAGAGTCTCTCAGACCAAACATCATCAGCAGCTTGTCTCACCCCGTACCGGAGTAGAGGCCACCAACAGGAGTTCTCTTCATCTACTTCTGTCCTAGGCTATAGTCTCCACCTCTGTCCTGGGCTATAGTCTCCACCTCTGTCCTGGGCTATAGTCTCCATCTACTTCTGTCCTTCACTATAGTCTCCATCTACTTCTGTCCTGGGCTATAGTCTCCACCTCTGTCCTGGGCTATAGTCTCCATCTACTTCTGTCCTTCACTATAGTCTCCATCTACCTCTGTCCTGGGCTATAGTCTCAATCTACTTCTGTCCTGGGCTATAGTCTCCACCTCTGTCCTGGGCTATAGTCTCCATCTACTTCTGTCCTGGGCTATAGTCTCCATCTCTGTCCTGGGCTATAGTCTCCATCTACTTCTGTCCTGGGCTATAGTCTCCATCTACTTCTGTCCTGGGCTATAGTCTCCATCTCTGTCCTGGGCTATAGTCTCCATCTACTTCTGTCCTGGGCTATAGTCTCCATCTACCTCTGTCCTGGGCTATAGTCTCCATCTACCTCTGTCCTGGGCTATAGTCTCCATCTACTTCTGTCCTGGGCTAATGTCTCCATCTCTGTCCTGGGCTATAGTCTCCATCTACTTCTGTCCTCGGCTATAGTCTCCACCTCAGTCCTGGGCTATAGTCTCCACCTCTGTCCTGGGCTATAGTCTCCACCTCTGTCCTGGGCTATAGTCTCCACCTCTGTCCTGGGCTATAGTCACCACCTCTGTCCAGCTGTATTCCTTCCCCTTCAGGTTGGAAAGTAAGTCCCCCCTCTCAGTACTTTTACACCTTCCTTTTTTTTTTCTTTCTTTATCTTAAACCCCTGGAAAGTCATAAAACCTGGGAGCCGTGGCCTTGAACCAACCATTGGACAAAGGTTACAACAACATCATAAATGAAATGGTAGTGATTTTACGCCCCTATCAACACATTAGGTTATTTAAGAGACGAAATTCACATAAAGTGACTTTCCCAAGAACACAACGTCGGGCTGAATTGACACTCGAACCCCCGAACCAGAAATCTCACGATTACTAGTCGGTTACGTATGTTCTCTCAATTCATAAAAGATTTGCACAGGTTCAATAATCATCATCATCATCATCATCATCATCATCATCACCATCATCATCATAAATTGCATATTTATAAAGCCTGTTTTCATCTCTGCAGGATGATCATTGTGCATCTCAATAAAGAAATCAGAAAGAGTAAACACTTCTACTAAAAAAAAAAGTACATGATGCACAAATTTACTCAGACATTGTAAAAAATACAAATCAGAACATGCATAAATAAATATCTATTGCTAAGTGTTACGACTCCACCATACGCCATTTTGAACAGTGGAATATCACAGAGCCTTTCACTAAGCCGTCAATACACAGTTGATGAACATAAGAAAATAAATCTAGTCATCCGAATACCCTTGGAAAAATTTTTGGAGCAGGACGGGAACAGTTTCATCAAATCCCGACACATCCAGAAGATTCAAGTCATTCGCCATCCCCATCTTCGCTGTATCTGCCAGTCCCACAATGGCGATCCTGCCAAAACATAAAATGAGTAAAGATGAGAATGAGGTTTAACTCTTTGAACTCCATAGGAGCATCTGGCGGAATTAACCCTGTTCCCCATCGGACACTGGGAACGTCCAGTACTAGCGACAACTGTTTCGTTTTATCAAGCGCTAGTTTTTGCTTGTTTTTCAGAGCTATTCACGAAACAAGTTTTTTAGCAATGACTAAGCATTTGTCCCCACTATTCAGAAGATGGAGGCAAAGTTTTGGGGTTATAATGAGACAGAGTGCACCAGGTTTAGGTGACTGTCGAAAAAAACTCTGGGAAACCGTAGAAAAAACTCAGGGCGTAAAGAGTTAACTTCAGCTTTAAAAAGAGTTTTATGGTACTCCCAACACAAACAGGTCATATTCGTGCTGAAAATTAGAGGTGCTGCTAAAGAGTAGCATACAATGGACAGGAGGAGAGATTTTAGTTTAGTTTTAGTTAGTTTTACAGCACTTGCAACACAAATAGGTCATGTAAGTGCTAAAGATTAGAGATGTCACTAAAGTGTAACACACAATGAAAAGAATCAGAGATTTTAGTTTTAGTTTAGTTTTAGTAGAGGTTTTACGGCACTCGCAACTGCAAAAGGTCATATGCGCGCCAAGATTTTAGTTTAGTTTTAGAAAGAGTTATACAGCACTTGCATCACATATAGGTCATATAAGTGCCAAAGGTTTTGAGGTATTTCTAGAGAATAACATACAAGGAAAAGAAGAGGAAAGAGAGAGATAAGGACAACAGATGTTTGATAGGAAAGAAGGAGCAAAGCACACCAGAGCACCCGCCAACCACCCACAGACATGATCGACGCCAAAGGTGGGCAAAACTACAGCCTGTGCGCTGCGTGCCGCGCGGCAAGCACTTTCATGTGGCCCACTAAATCTTACCTCAAGATGACACTACAAAGACTTTCATTGGCTTTCTTCGTTTAGTTTTAGTAGAGGTTTTACAGCACTCGCAACTGCATAAGGTCATATGAGCGCCAGAAGAATAGAGGCGTTACAAGAGAGTAACAAACATAAAAAAGAAGAAGGGGAGATAAGGATGATAGATGTTTGATAGAAAAGAAGGAGCAAACCACAACAGAGCACCCGCCAATCACCCACATTGGCTTTCTCAGAATGCTCTGAGAAGAAACAAAACTTCAGACAAAAATAGGAGAGGGGGTGATACGAGACCTGTCAACCACTCTAGGACCAAAAAAAGGAGGGTTTTTTTCAAAATCGCTATGTCAAAAATTTGATGAAGCTATGTGCGATATTTTTTTAGCTGTAACGGACTAAGTCAGTCCCCCCCCCCATTGCGAAAGATGATTTTATTAAAAACAGGGAGCAAAAAAAAAATCAGCCTGAGTTGGCCCTGATAGGCAGGGTGGAAGCCCACCTCTTAAACTCTTTACATTGTGTTGCTAGGGACATCAAAACACTAACATAAAATTTAGAAAAAAAAACCCCAACTAGTCACAAACTTGAGCAGCCAGTGAAAGTTTGAGGTTCGAATCAATCTCGCCTGTCCTCTGATGTTTCCTCTCAGCTCAGCGACCTGTCGGCTGAGGCAAGTCCACACACTTCAAAAATGGCCAATCCTACGTTCAGTGTGGCATTCATCGTCACCAAATTTCAATACACAACTCACTTGGTGTCAGCGTTACCGTTGCGGCGAAATTCAGCAATGGCTGTATGAACGGGACTAGGACCATGTGGCGCTTTAGATTTCTTTTCACATACGATGAGAATGTTATCAAACCGCTTGCCAGATGCCCAGGACATGCAGCCTTCCAAACCGTAGTGTCTTTGTGCCTCCAACACCTGAAATTTAAAAAAAAGGAAAATAATAATAATTACAGCTGAACTTTTCCAAGATGACCCACGTTCTGTCGGGGAGAAAAGTAGTCATCTTAGTAGACAGGTGGATGTCTTGGACAGTGCCATCATACTTTTTTTTAATGCAAAGGAGTAAGTGAGAAATGCTCATTTACGCAGGTGAAGATAGATGACTGTCTTGGACTGGTGGTCATTAGAGCAGGTCTGACTGTTTTGTTTCAGTAGAGATTTGACAGTGCTCGCAACTGCATAAGGTCATATGAGCGCCAGAAGATTAAAGGTGTTACAAGAGAGTAACAAACATAAAAAAGAAGGAGGCGAGATAAGGACGATAGATGTTTGATAGGAAAGAAGAAACAAACCACACCAGAGCACCCGCCAACCACCCACTGGTTTGACTGTGGTCAGCAAAATGTCAGGAAGAAGAAGACAAAGAATATAACATAACAGATACCGGAGATTGACAGAAAAGAGCAAAGGGGAGATAGACGAAGAGGCCGAGGGGAACGCTGACCAAGATGGCCCAAAACAGACAGAGCTGGAGATCCTTTGTCGCTGCCCTAAACGCCAGATGGCGTAATGGGTAGTAAGTAAGTAAGTAGACAAAGAGGGTAGGCCCCCATGTCAACATTTGAGGTCCTTAGCTCAAAACTCTGTATGAGCATACTGATCCCAGTCAAAACTCTGTATGAGCATACTGATCCCAGTCAAAACTCCTGTATGAGCATACTGATCCCAGTCAAAACTCTGTATGAGCATACTGATCCCAGTCAAAACTCCTGTATGAGCATACTGATCCCAGTCAAAACTCTGTATGAGCATACTGATCCCAGTCAAAACTCTGTATGAGCATACTGATCCCAGTCAAAACTCTGCATGAGCATACTGATCCCAGTCAAAACTCCTGCATGAGCATACTGATCCCAGTCAAAACTCCTGTATGAGCATACTGATCCCAGTCAAAACTCCTGTATGAGCATACTGATCCCAGTCAAAACTCCTGCATGAGTGAGGAAGTGAGGACATCCCATAATAATTATACAATATCTACGTACATCTCAGCAGTTTAAAAAAAATGTTAATATAGATGTTTTTTTACGCCACCATAAACCCAATCTAGATCATTTAAGAGGTGGGCTTCCCACCCTGCCTGTCAGGGACAACCCGGGCCAACCTGGGCCAACTTGGGCCAACCTGGGCCAACCCGGGCCAACCTGGGCCAAGACGGAAGCAATATCCCAGCAGAAATTCCAAGATACTCGATGAAAATTGTCTTTTCATGTGGGAATTGAACCTGGGTTTCCTGCATGCGATCCTGAAGCGTATAACCGCTACACCACAGACGCCGATTCTCAGTCGCTAAAAAGTTATGTGATCGAAGTGTCTATATCCAGACATTAAAGGCGGTTTCAAATAAGTCAAATTTTGTCATCTCCCATAAAAAATAAACTATGTCTTCAGACTTAGATGGTTCGAGCCTTAGGCCATCAATATACCATACAGATCCATCGGAAATATTTCCACAAACATCCAAATAAAGCGGGCATAATTGATGGGCCTTCAGCATTTTGCAGACCCTGATCTTCTGCCAGCAAAAAAAGGACATACAGCTCAACTTTAACAGAATAAAAACCAAAACTTCCCCCAATGTGTCCTTTGTGTGACTACCATATGAGACTGTGGAGCATCACCTGTTCCACTATACAGCCCTAAATGACATCAGAGCTACGCTTCTCCCTGCGAGACCTAACATTGACAACACACTCGATAAAACAGCAGCTGCAGCAAACCTGCATTTATCACTACATGGCATTGGACAGATGGCCAAGAGCCCAGCTATTGCTGGAACGATAACAATAACAACAAAAACATTTACACAACAATAATGACAATGACAATCTTTATTCATCTCGTAAGGAGAAATTTGTCTTGGTCATTAACAATAGCAGTAGACGTTACAAAGATTAGGTACAGTCACGTACGCAAACGCACAACAAGACAAGACAATAGTAAATATATGCCTCACATGCTGGGACAACCCGCTCCGTAAAACATTCTCTCTCTCTCTCTCTCTCTCTCTCTCTCTTTCTCCCTCTCTCTCTCTCTCCCTCTCCCTCTCTCTCTCCCTCTCTCTCTTTCTCTCTCTCTCCCTCTCCTCCCTCTCTCTCTCTCTCTCTCCTCTCTCTCTCTCTCTCTCTTTCTCTCTCTCTCTCCTCTCTCTCTCCCTCTCTCTCTCTCTCTCTCTCTCTCCCTCTCTCTCTCTCTCTCCTCACTCTCTCTCTCTCCCTCTCTCTCTCTCCCTCTCTCTCTCTCTCTCTCTCTCTCCCTCTCTCTCTCTCTCTGTGTCTAACAACAACAACAACTCTGACATCTGAGCCATTTTTCACAACAAACAGGCTGGATCGCTAACAACAACGACAACAAACAGGCTGGATCGCTAACAACAACGACAACAAACAGGCTGGATCGCTAACAACAACGACAACAAACAGGCTGGATCGCTAACAACAACGACAACAAACAGGCTGGATCGCTAACAACAACGACAACAAACAGGCTCGGTGAAAACGCTTACTTTATTTTTAGTAGCTGCCTTGTTCAAGGTCTCGGTGACCTTTCGATGGTTCATCAATGATGTCACTGGGACCGCCTCTACTTCGTCAGTGAGGTGAACGACTTGAAGGGAATCAGTAGTCTGCAAGAGAAGCGAATAAGACCAGCGCCTGAGGTGTAACAGTTAGGCAGGAGATCAAAAATTTGATTTCTAAGAGGGGAGAAATTAATTTTTATCAAGTATGTTCCTTCCTTCCTCTGGCTGGCCTCCGTTAGGAGGGCGGCAATGTGCCGTAGGCACACAGGTAAGCGGCAACGTCTTGTGGCCTAGTCCAGAGTACATCCGGGCCCAGTCTCGCGTTGTTCTCCATAAGTGGGCCTCGATGTGTTTCCCCCCGCGGGCACTCATACAGTGTGGCCACTCATACACTCATACAGTGTGGCCACTCATACACTCATACAGTGTGGCCACTCATACACTCATACAGTGCGGCCACTCATACACTCATACAGTGCGTTTATCAAGTATCTCGCCCTTTCTGTTGGGATGTTGTATCCCTCTCCACACGGGTTGGCCCCGACAGACAAGGTCGGAAGCCCGCCTCCTCAAGGACCTAAAGAGTGTCGATGGGGGCATAAAAACACCTTCATTTTAAAAAAGAACAAACTTTATTTCAAGATGGAATTGTAAACTAAGGTAGAAAATCAAAAAGACGTTCGGTCTCTCTTCCCTCCAATAATGTGCAACTTACACGCAGCATGATTTCCGTCACAAGGGCACAGACGTGGATCACTTTCAGCTCGGTAAAACCATCGACACGAACGTCTTTGTGTCTTGGGTCAAAGTTCAAGGCAAGAAGACACTTCTTGCCCAAAAGCAGTTTTGGGGTAGCCTGAGGGGCGAGAAAAGATAATAATATGAATAACAGCATGTATAATATATTCTAGTTTAAGTTTTTTTACAAGTTTTAGTTTCAGTAAATGTTTTACAGCACTTGCAACCGGGGTCATGTAGTACGTGCCAAAGATAAGAGGAGTTACTCCAGAATAACAAAGAAAGGAAGAAGGAGAAATAAGGACAATAGACGTTTGATAGAAAAGAGGAACCAAATCACAACAGAGCACCCACCATTCACTCACTCAAAGGAATTTTGCTTCAGATATATCCTGTCTCAGTGAAATAGTGGTACTTTCCAAGAAAGTTAACAATTTCCTTGATGAAAAACTTAGGTCTATTTCTATAAACTTTTTCTGGCATGAGCACTGACCTTTACCACTGGTCATAAAACTTTTTTAAAGGCGGGTCCCATAACAGAGAATGCCGATCCCCCCCCCTCCCCACAAGGGCAGTACCACAGACTGAAGTGTCTTTAGGCCATTCAAAAAGGGAGGACATTTCTCCTTCTTAAGCACAGTAGAATTGTAAATGGGCTGATTCAACAATGTCATGCTCATAACTGTGCCTGAACTACAACAGGGAACTGCTGCTTTTTCTTTCCTAATCCTTACTATCGTCATTTTCCTCTACTTCTTTTGTATGTTTGTCGCACTCCTGTTTGTGACCCGCTATTTCCAGGGTGCTTTGAAAGTGGAAACAAACTTTGTACTGTTGAAACTAGAGAGGTGAGCAGAGTAAGTCCGATTCCCAGTAAAGACTTCTCTGTTGACATCCATCCCTTGGCGCTCATATGACCGTATGCAGTTGCGAGCGCCGTAAAACCTCTACTAAAACAAAGAGAATGCAGAGCGTGGGCCGCTTACTATTTTGTTCAATGCATAACATGAAATAGGCCTACATAAACAAAATATACAGTATTAGTCAAGAGAACGTCCCTCAACAAAAACTCATTTTCTGCACATGTAGTCTCACTGTTCCTTTGTCTCCCCCCTTGTACAGGTAACTAGGAACAAAGACAGTCCGTACATTTTTATTTTCATTTCATTGCACAGATGCTCTGCTTTTGAGAGTCAAACAGCTGTATTTCTTGCTGCAGACCACACATACAGCCACTAAAACATTTGCAAAAATCAAGCATTTTCAAGAAAATTCGAAAACTAATTGCAAAACATCAAACTATGAGGAAAAAAAGGGGTGGGGGTGGGGTAGGGGCATGCACCACCCCTGAAACCTCCCCGGATTGGTCCAAAGCATGGAAAATTACTACCCAATTAAGCTTAGCGTAATATAGTTAGAATAAAAACAATATTGCTCAGTGTGGCAAGAAATTATCTTGGTAACTAATGAAGGACGGATTCACAACAGTGCACTGGGTATTGTATTGAACATTTCCAAGAAAAGCCGTTATCATTAGGCGCCCTTGCATGTAAAGAAAAAGCAGGTACACACCCGAAGAGAATCCTGGTACACTCTCTGCAAAGCATTGACGACATCCTGATTTTTCTTCCATTTCTTCTTACTTGCCGAATACTTCTTTTCTACTTTCAGGACAAGCGCTGGCGACAATCTGAAGAACAGATTATTGAACATAATACAAAATTAAAGGTTACAACTAAAGCCATAAGAAAGTTTCACCAACTTGCCATATATATTTAGGCAGATAAGTTCACTGCTCTAGGAAAGGGATAGGCAGGCTCTGCTATCTGCAGCCAGCGGTGGCATTTGTGATCATTACAAGCTGCCTACTAATACTAATAATTATTTCCTTTCCTTTGTTCTCTTTCCCAAACTAGCTAGCCAAGCAGCAACGTCAGCAATTTCTCTCCCTCCTTGGTTGTTAAAGGTCACCATCAATTCATGATGGACAAACTATTATCATTATCGCTATTATTATCATTATTTCTATTATTATTATTATTTCTATTATCATTATTGTTATTATTATTATTATTTCTACTATCATTATTGTTATTATTATCATTATTATTATTATTTCTATTATCATTATTGTTATTATTATTATTATTTCTACTATCATTATAATTGTTATTATCATTATTATTTCTACTATCGTTATAATTGTTATTATTATTATTTTTATTATCTATTTTTGGGATACACTATGAAAACAATTCTTTATAAAAAGCAGCGCTGCAAAATAAGAGTTGATGCATAGTTGAAAAAGGGACAAAATACTGGAAACATCTGGCCTTGAACTAAAATAGATCTTTTTTAAATAGAGGGTTCTGATCTTTACCCATCCAAGAAAGTAACATTCACTCAGTTGGTACCAAGCCAGACTACCAATGATAATAAATTACAAATAGTGCATTTCCACCACTCGGAAAGTGCTCAATACGCTTTACAATCATAGAAAGAACATAGGTCCAGTAGCCCACTCTTTCTTCTCTCTATCTTTCTCTCTTTTAGTCTGTCTGTCTGTCTCCTATTCTCTTGACTCTAATTCTTTGCAGGTATATTAAGATGCATGTTTGTGAAAAATCAAAAATAGTAGATATTATTTGCAACTTGTGCGTTAGTACATGGCTGAAGTTTTTCTCAAAATCATTGCCCGAATACAATTAATTTAACAATACCTTTAATTCAAATTAGAGTTTTGGTGAGTTGCACATTTACACTCGCTGTATCACCCAAAAAAAAAATCTTAGTTCAATATTAAAAAATGGTTACTGTAGAAGAAAAGAGACAGCACTCGACAGCATCCATTATGACACCATATGGAAAATTCTGATATTATGGCATCCCAGAAGAACTAGTCCACATAGAGAAGGGATACAAATGGACAGTGGTGGACACTATAGTCCAGGACAAAAGTAGGAGGGGAGCTCTTGTTAGTGGCCGGTACTCTGACAACTAAGAAGGATAGTGGGGATCAAGTGGTACGATCGAGTCTCAAAAGCTCAACTGAGGGAAAGAACAAGCCAAAGGCCAGTAAAGGGGGACATACAGGTGAAGAAATGGAAATGGATTGGACACACCCTGAGGATACCCCCGACAAGCATCATCAGACAGGGTTTGATGTGGAATCCACAAGGAAAACATACGAAAGGAAGACCAAAGATGACATGGAAACAGCTAGAAAAGGATGCACAGGACAGGCTTTGCTGGAGAAATGTTGTTGACGGCCTACGCTCCACTGGGAGTTAAAAAGGGCAAGAGAGAGAGAGAAACTCCGACAACAGGTAAGAAAGGCTGACAATGATGATGATGATTATGATGATGATGATTATGATGATGATGATGATGATATGAAAAGAAATAATATTGTGGCGCACAGGACCCATGCGGGCCAAAATTTTCGTATAAATCATATGTTCATCAGATGAGACACGTTATAATTCAAAAGAATTTTAGTACTGATCATATATGAAAATCTATGAAAATGTTTTCGAAAAACAGTTCAAATTGTCAAAACTCCTCAATGTTACTACTGAAAAGGTCTCTAACCTCATCATCATTCACAGTATAGACTTGCTGCTGTGCAGGAATTTGTACTATACAAATGCTATTTATTATTATTATTATCATCTCAATTGCAACATCCACACCATACAAACCAAACATGTTTTAGTTTGGGATCTCATTCCTTTCTTCAAGTACGCCGTCCATGCTCTTGTATTCGTAACTCATGGCAGAGATGAGACGCAGAATGACTAAGACACCCTCATTTTTATGTTATAACGTTGAATCTAATCATGATGACAATACTATACTTGGTTCAAAAAGCGACAGGATTTGATAGCATTTGGCTAAAGACCACACGCTCAAATGCTACTGGATTAACAACAAAAACAACAAAAGCAATATCAACAACAACAACAACAAAACTCACTGTTGGAGTTCTGCCTCATCAGCAGACGTCAGTCGGTCCGTAACTCTCCGCACGTGCGGGGAATCTTCATTCAACATCTGCAAATTGGCCATTTTGGGAATGTGCTGTACCAACTCATTGAGAGGTTCGTGTCCCAGCAAACCTTCATACAGCTACACGGAGAGATGGGGATCCCGAACCACAGGGACTGGTTAGTTTCGTTTTAAGTAAGAGTTTTATGCACTTTCAACAAAAATAATAATAGAAAGCATTTAGACCTGATGGAGGCGAGATTTGTGAATCTACTCTGATGCTAACAATGCATTTCCCGTAGACTAAATTCACATCTCACCAAAGTGGTGCCAGCAAGGGGCGGGCAAGGTGCTGGGGAGGGGAAATGTGACTCTACTCTGTCTGCACGTATAGGGATTTTTTTTTTTTAAATTTAATTATAAAAGAGGGTTTTACGGCACTCGCAACTGCATAAGGTCATATGAGCGCCAAGGGGTGGGTGTCAACAGAAAAGTCTTTACAGGGAATCAGACTTACTCTGCTCACCTCTCTAGCTTCAACAGAACAAGGTCTGCTTCAACTATCAAGCAGGCGCGGTTCGTCCATAGAGCATGGTCGTGCAGTGCCGCCCAAAATGTTTTAATGTTCTATGACGTAAAGCATCCACAATAATCAAATAAAAGACGCCAGAAACAAACACTAGCCAAATATTATATCAAAACAAGGTCCTCGCTGGCGCCGTAACTGTCATTTCTATTCTATAGCGCCGTAAAACATCTACTATGCCATGCCTAAGCTCATGCACTGTATCTAAACACAACAGGATAGTCAACAGTGGAAACCTGACCTATAAATCGCTCTTTGGGATAACCCAAGCGATGACGACACTTGTAGAGAGTTTGGCGATACATTAATATTAATAAGACGGCACACCTCACGTTGTTGATAGCATCACTATATTCGCAAGAGTAAAACATTTGAGCTGTTTTTTTACTATGGGAAGTTATTCCCATTTGTAATAGAGCAAAGCAAGAGAGGCAGGGAAAGACAACAGAGAGATAGGGGGAAAAAAATGTTTTATCAGAGTATCCACACAGCCATTGACGAAAATATTTAAGTGCAATTTTATCTCCACCTCTCACTGTTTAAAAAAAAGGCTTCAAATTTTAATACTTAATATGGAATACTTTTATCTCTTTAGGATTAGGAGTAATATACGAGGCAGTTTGAAAAGTAAGGCAAAATCGGTGAAACTAAAAAAGAAAAAACTCCTGTTTTAATCAGTGACCAGTGCACACACAAAAAAAGCGCATTACAGCAACAGAACTACACAGCCGTAAGCTGACAAAACAAAACGCCTTTTTTTCATTTTGGCGCCAACATTTTTTTTTTGCTAAATTGAAAGCCTCATCAGTTACCCTACTAGTGTGAAAAAATCAAATTGAAACTGTGACTAGATTCTAGTTTTTTAATAAACTAGAATTTCAATTTCGGAATGACTCTATTTTTAAATGATCACGCTGCCAAAAAAAACCTCTTTTTCTCAAAACTGATCTGAAGAAAAAACGGCGTTTTGTCAGCTTATTGCAGAACCCTCAAAATTGTCCAAGACGGCCATGCAGGGTTGAGGAGAAAAGTGATGGCTTCGGCAAGTGGACATCTGTGACAGTGTCATTATGATAAATACAACGAGCTGGGCCCCCTTTCGATGAAAGAAATGATCGGTGCTTTAATATCAATTAAAAGTCATTGGCCTACTGTATTTACACTCTACTGGAAAGTGACAGTAAATCTTGAGACATGCAAAAAATTTGAAGGTCTAGATCTATACTCTCAAAACAAAATGCAGCTCGCGAAATATCACTTCCGGGTTTTCTAAAATTACAGACACAGAAGCGTCAGCCTACAAAAGCGATCAGCGAAATAAAGAAATTTAGCTTTTTGCAGCAAAACTGTCTCAAAACTGAAAAAACCAGGGCATCATGATCTGGAGAATATTTTAAAGAATCTTTTCGCGAAAACCGCATGTCGATCGATGCAGCCATTAAAAAGCCTTTTGAATAGCAACATTCGGCCACCACAAATAGACAATAGATAAATAAAACCAAGGGGGAAGTGGGAAGTGACCATTTGTAAAGAGGTGATCATCTTGGACAGATGTCCGTATGAGCAGGTTCGAATGTGTATCATATTTTTCAAAATAATAAGTAACTTTTGTATAGAGCCTATCCCCACTCAACAGCAAGCTCCATGCATTTTACAATCTGTATATATATTATTACCATAACATATCCTACATCACTCAGAAAAGTTCTCTGCATCCTGGGAAGAATACAATGCGAGCAGCTGATTAAACACTCAAACACCAACTAACCGACAAGATCTTTCCTCTTCTATCGCTAGGTAATAATAATAATAATAATAATAATTGCATTTATATAGCGCATATCCATGCTCAAGAGCATGCTCTAAGCGCTTTACAACTATTATTACCCCAGCAGACCCTCTGAGAACACTCTGAAACATTCTTGGCTTCCTCGGAAGCATACAGTGCAAGCTGCGGATTTCACGAGCTCAATCACTATCAAACTGACAAGATCGTTCACTGTCTATAGCCGGGTACCCATTTCCACCTAGGTGAAGTGAGGAAAATTTGTGCAAAGTGCCTTTTCCAAGGACACAACGTCGGGCCCCTGACGGGATTCGAACCCACGACCTTACGGTTGCGAGTCCGAGAGCCTAGCCACTAGGCCACCGACACCACAGGTAACCATTCTCACCTTAGTAAAGTGAGGAAACTCTGCGTAACTATTGTCAGAATAAGCATAGATGTGTATTGCTCTTTAGAGTATGTATCTATTTAACTCCAAAGATCTTGTAATTAAATTCCTGCATGTGGTTCAATGATGCATCCGATGTGATATGTACATTTTGTCAGCTTTACTTCTCTTTTCATATTAAATTTTAATGAGAGCAATATATAACTTTAATTTTACATACACCTGCATGTGTTTTTACGCTCCTGTACAGCCAAGTAAAACTTCCCTCTGGGATAATAAAGTATTTTCTTATCTTATCTTATTTTATCTTATCTTGTCTTATCTAATCTTACCTCCTTGAACTAGAGAAGACACCCTTGACAAGAAGGGAGCATCACAAACACAACCTCACAACCCAGTATCACAACAGACAGCCAAGAACATCATCAAATGCAACACCAGGGAACAGTGGCTCAATGGATGGGCAATGGGCAAAACTGAAAGAACTGTATTTGCACACATGACAGCCCCCAACTCTAAAGATGCAATAAATTCCCTGAGTAGAAGACAACAAGTAACGATCTTTCGCCTGCGAACACAACACATACCACTAAATTCCTCCCTTAATAGGATCCGCAAGGATACCCCACCCGACTGCCCGTTGTGCGACTGCCAGGATGAAACAGTACCACACCACCTCTTTAACTGCCCAGCACTTTGCAACCTGTGTAGCACCTACCTACCTGCCTCCCCAGACATCGGAAATACTCTATACAGCGACAAAGCACAGCTGATTAAAACCTGTCAATTCTTTGCCATATTGACAGACCGAAGGGCTAGAACCCAAATAGCCGCTGGATCGGAAAAGTAAGTAAAGTAAAGTACCTCTTTGAACTGCAGGCAGTTGGGCGGCACCTGCTGGCTGGTCAGGCCGTGTTTCTCCACCAGGACGCGCACTTTGTCCTTGTTGTCTCCAAAGTTTCCTTTCAGCTGGTGCACGTCCTGGAGAAAGGTCATCACTGCTTGAGCCTCTTCGTCCATTTCCATCTTGGAGTCTACCAGCTGCTGATCCTTCACCAAGTAATTCATTACTTCAGCTCTGCCTGAAAGATCGAAACGATAACATTTTCTAAAAAATGTAGGTGGTTTTTTTCACTTACACCCCCATGATCACTATTTAGATGATTTAGGAAGAGAGCTTTCGACCAAGCCAATCAAAGCCAACTCAGGCTAAAGGAACACAACATCCCAGCAGAAAGATCGAGAGTTTCAATAAAAATGTCTCCTCCCTCCAGAAAAGAACTCAAGTCTTCTACAACAGAGAAGTGCCAACACCTACACCAGATACCAGTAAACCAATAATGTATGATCCTACCACTTTTATTTGCTTAAAGTTAAAGAGAAGCACATCATTTAGTACTCAGAAAAAGCAAGTAAGACAGGAAGTAAATAACAGAGGGAAAGAAAAGAAGTAGGACCTATCAGGGGTGCCCTCCAACCACTCGCACCCAACAACCTGCAACGATTTAACCCACACAAGTTTAAAATATGGTTCATCAACCTAACAAGGCTACTGCCACTGTTTCAACAGATACTATGTACTTTTTATTTATTTTATTTTAACGTGTGCTACTTGAATTCACGATTCTTTTTAAAATCTGCGAATTCAAATCCCTCACAAATGTGAAAAGGCGGCATTACTGCATTGGAACCCAAATACATACATGACACTGGGCGACTCAAATCCCAAATTCCAAACATTTGCTTAAAATAAAATGGACAAATGCAAAATAAAAGAGTGTGCGGAAAAAAAAATCCCAGTAAACAGTAGCTAGTGGGTTTACTTTTTGTTCAAGTAAAATGCTTTTACCCATCAGAAACAAATAAATTATTTCAATATCGCAAAGCACTTGTCTTTGATGAAAGAGTAAAAAGGATTTAGTTTGAGCAAAAAGAAGCCCAATCACCAAATAAATGGCCACTTAGTGCTGGGAAAAAAGACAAAAGAAAGAAAGACAGCTCTACCCGCGGCATCCTCCAATCACCCGCAATAAAGAGGAAGGAAGGAGAAGGGAGAAGAGGCAGAGATGACACACTTTTGTACATGTACATTCGAGCAGAGACGATGCTATGTACATATATCAGAGATGTACATTTGAGCAGTGGTGAGTCTATGATAGATACTGTGTTTCATATATATATATATATATAAAAATAAAGGCTACATTTGAGAAAAGTCCATGTTTGTCATTCCACAATTAAAAGGATGAGTGGTAGGTCTGTCTGATCCCACCAACCGACTAGCACGACACGCTTTGTCATGTTGAAGTACAAGTTTTATGGCCCTCGCAACACAATTAGGTCATACAAGAGCCAAAGATTACAGGTATTGCCAGAGAGCAACAAACACAGAAAAGAAGGAGAAATTTCACAAGAATGATGGATGTTGATGAAGGAGCAAACCAGAGAGAGAGAGAGAGAGAGGGGAGAGAGAGAGAGAGAGAGAGAGAGAGAGAGAGAGAGAGAGAGAGAGAAAGACACAGAGAGAGAGAGAGAGAAAGAGAGAGACGCACAAACATACACACACAGAAACACAAAAAATAAATTCTCTTCCACCGAAGAGCAATATGTAGTCATCAAAAGCCAATAGGAAGCCTTACCTCTGCCTTTTTTGCTGGGGTGCAGGTGACACTGTCTGATCAAATCACGGTGTGTAAATCCCAGAGCTTGCTTGCAGTGCATCACTTCTCGAGCTAACTTCAGCGCTGGCTTGGACTCATAAAATTCTGTAATCATAGTCCTTAAACCTCGCCCCCATCCCACTTTACATTTACCGTCTACTTTGGGCTTCCCATAGAATTTATCTAAATTAACAAAGGTGAAAAGATCCTTTGAAGTCTCGCAAACTTGTAGTGCAAGCTTATACGCTTGATCTCTCACTGCATCATTTTCATGATTTTTCTCATTGGAGGGGACCGAAGAACGCACAATTCTTGCAAGGGATGAAAGCAGAGGGTCCTTACTGATGTACCATTTTCTTTTAAATACTTTCCTTAGCTTGTCAAGAGCCCTCAAACTCTCCTCAGTTGATGCTAGGAAAGGACTTAAAACTTCTGGTTTTTCTGTTTCAGCAGAAAATAGGATTGTAGAGGTTGACTTTCTCTTACTGTGACTTTGTTGCTTATTTTTCTGTGTGGTCACTGTATATGTTCCGTCTTCAGATCCAACGCAGACGAATCTACTCAACAGGTCAAGCTGGCTTGGGGTACCTTCCATTATAGTGTGTCTTTCAACTGAAAAGAGGAAAAAGTAATTAAAAATACATCAAAAAGATGACAAAATGATTCAATATTGACTGAAAACTAGAAAAAGTAATTCAAAATAGACTGAAAAAATCTTTTAAGTTATTCAAAATCGACAAGTACTCAGTTCAGGCATGTTTTAGAAAGCACAATGAGGAAGGATTATATGTCACCCCTCCCTACTTTACCATCATCCCATGTACACCCCTCCCCACTTTACCATCATCCCATGTACACCCCTCCCCACTTTACCATCATCCCATGTACACCCCTCCCCACTTTACCATCATCCCATGTACTATATACTGCTACTTCCAAGTGCTAGATCTGAAACAGAGATCCGCATTTATGTTTCTCCAAGAAAGTTTTTCAGTTCAGATGCTCTAGAAAAACCTAGTATATACATTATCATGGTCTTTACCCAACACACATCTGTTAAAGTTCTCAAACTGAGATAAACATCATGTCTCTTTTGCCTTCTATTTTTCTAGTGAGAGAAAGTTGCTCAAGGCTTTTTCAACCTATACTATAGCTCACTTATTAACCCTATCCGTACGTCCTGGGGTCATTTTGTACCCGCGGGGTTGTATTCTTCACATTTTAGAATACTTCTAGTACAAAGATCTCTTTGAAACTTTCAGTATTTCTCAAAAAAATCATTTTGACAGACTGCTATGCAAAGCGTACGGATCGGATTAACGAGTGAATGTCCTCTTTGGAAAGTGGAGGCACAGAGTTCCCCATGTCATATGGATACGATAGTAAAACACGACGTACGGATAGGTAAAACATTAACAAGAAAAATTGTTCCTTGATTCAGTATTGCTGCTCAACTGGCACTATAACAAACCACACTTTGGACCAATCAACTTTCTTTTCTCTGACAAAGCTGTTTGGCTTTCTTTAGTCAGTCCTAGCACGACCTCATCTATTTGACAAACTCAAGCCCCAATTTTGTTCAACTTTACCAGCATCTGTGGTGTGTAGCAGTTAGGCATCTTGCCGTCACATGCTGGAGACCCAAGTTCAATTCCCGAGTGGGGAGAATAATCATCGCGTATCTCCTCAGTCTTTTTTCTGGGAAGTTGTATCCCTCTCCGCCCAGGTTGGCCATGGCAAGAAGGGTTGAAGCCTGCCTGCTCTAAATTGTGTTGATCAGGGCATAAAATACACTTTAATATTTTTTTTTCTTTTAACTTGTCTAAATTTTGAAAGATTTGCACCCAGCACACCTTGTTTAGGCCTACTTTTATTAAAGGCTGCTACTCAACATGGCTACAAAAAAAGGTTTGTAACCTACAGACATTCATCTTGTTTTCATATGAAACTGCACCATTGCTTCAAGGAATGTGAATAACAAAACAAGCATATATAGGAATTTTTATTAAAAAGAGTATAATGCCATCATTCTCAACGAGCGTAGGGGTCAAATATTACTTTACAAGCTCTAGAATCTAGATCTACTTGGCTAGGAAGCTATTCATGTCACCTCAACACATTAGATGAACATAACATATTTCCCTATAAGTCTTATAACTATTCTTCGATGTATCATCACCAATATTATCTGATATAGGCCTATTGGTTGGTAACTGAGGAACATGAATGTTGTAAATTATTATAGCCAATATTGGCAATTTGAAGCGGGTCCAACCGACCAACGTTTGCTTCCTTATTTTTATTCAATTCTATTACTTTTGAAACATGAGTAAATATCAACATTCAATTACCTTTACACTGATATAATAACTGTCACTACAACATTACTTATTGATCTACTTCACCATCCTGCAAGCTGTTTTATTTCCGTGCACCCTCAAAATCACACAAATTAATTTCGTCAAAAAAATGCTGAAAAAAAATGTAACTGAATGAGTCAAGCAGAAAGTTAGAACAATGTCTTTAGATCTAGAATCTAATCTAGATCTAGAATCTAGAGTAAGATATGCACTTTTCCAGAAGGGTGTGAGTACTGATATCTAAAAAGTAAGATATGCACTTTTCCAGAAGGGTGTGAGTACTGATATCTAAAAAAACAAACATTTTATAGACTCTTTTTAGCCTGTGCAATCCCATTGAATGACAGAAGAAAGGGAAATAGTTGACGCCATTGGAACTGTTAACGAGGCTCCTCTTGATCTTGCTTGTCCTAGATCTAGATCCAGATCTAATTAATTAGATCTTCCCAGCAAGGTTCTGCCCGTCGGCGTAGGCCTACGTGTACGCCCCTAAAAAAAGCAATGATAATGAATCAAAACTCAATTTATACTAAAAGCACCCACAGAGCTTTTCACTTCGCTGCAATTCGAGAGGAATGAATTTTTCCACTTCAATCACAATCGCTTCACGACTTTCCTTCCTCTGCCTTCCACTTAGTAGATCTACTTCAAGCTCCTTGGTTGATCTAGCCTACTTCCAGTTCCAGTTTTCTCTCGTTTCCTGGAAACAGAAAGTGGGCTGGGTAGTTATTCGATTTTCGGTCAATTAATGAACATTCCGTTTCTTCGAAGTACACATGTGAAGAATTCTCACGATCTAAATGCTCAGCTATATCGAGAGCAAAGGCTTTAGAATATTATTTAAAACCTCCTAGATTGGGAATCAGAATTTTTCTCAATGGGTGAGTGTTTTTATTATATTGACCTCAGTTCGAACTCGCCGAATCTGTGTTTTGATATATCCGGATTCGCAGACTTCCCGAATTCAGCGGAGCCCACTTGGCTAAAGAAAAGACGAGACCAGATTTTTAAGGCCCAACCAAGGAGATTAAAAGTTAGTTCTATCTAATTAAGCTCCTTAATGAGCCCAACAAGAAATAGGCTATGATGGATAATTTGTCAGTCTTATTATACTTTCCAAATCTTTTTCGCGAAGTGGCCTGTGTGTGAGTGGGACATGTATTTTCCAAAGTCACAAAGTCATAGGCCTAATGATATGTCGATGATTTTTTTAGGCCCCAGCCGGTCGAGTTATACGGATATTTTTATAATTACTTTAATTAATTAATGTCACTGCCAGCTTTAGCACATATTATTTGCTGCAAGATGTCCTGTTTATAGTTTGTAGGGGGTCAACTAGTTAATTACACGAAATTATAGCGTTATTTTGGCTTTGGCTTTAACATATTATTATTATTATTATTATTATTATTATTATTATTATTATTATTATTATTATTTTTATTATTATTATTATTATTATTATTTTTTTTTTTTATCATTATCATCATCATCATTATTATTATTGTTGTTGTTATTGTTATTATTATTATTGTTGTTGTTGTTATTATTATTATTATTATTTATTATTATTATTATTATTATTGTTATTATTATTATTAATTATTATTATTATTGTTGTTGTTATTGTTATTATTATTATTATTATGATCATCATTATTATTATTATTATTATTATTGTTGTTATTATTATTATTACGTTTGTTCTGTTTGTAGAAGGCCCCGGTCCAGGGCTTGTCCGGTCCATATTCAAGGAGCTAAAATGTAATTACCTCCTTTCCCATATTATTATTATATTATATTATCTAATTAGGCCGGCTCTATTTCTCCGAACGCTCGGGAAAATAAACTTGAACTCTATTCATGGGTCTCAACTCAGAATTCCAAAAAAGGAGGAACTTTCCAGGAGATCGCCACAGAAGCCCATTTTCGCGAAACACCCATTATTATTATACTGTTGAGCCCTACAATGCTGAGAAAAAAAACCCATCAATTTATCACTGCAAGGTTATTTCACACTAATTTGAGAGTTTGGAAGATAATTTCAAGTAAAAGTCACGAAGTAAATATTTACAATCTTGATTACGTACAGAAAGTGGTGGCGCCTGGGGTCTTGTGTGACTTATTAATATTTTCCCTTCATCATATTCGCCTGTATACATAAACTATATATAGAAATGAATCTTGTTTTGAGCCTGGAACCAGAATATCGACTGTCATGATTCATATCATATATATATAAGCCTATATAATAAACGTGAAAGACAAAATTAATGCTCAAACTCAAAGTACAGTAGAATAGCTCAAGTAGACCTATTCAGTGTGAGAGGTGTAAGAACTGTGGGAGGGCAAGATGCAGTGATACTGAAAATCTGCGAATCTTGAACAGAAAGCTAAAATATAGAGATCTAATTTACTGTCCCCAATCCAATGAAACGCGAACACTCAGGCCCCTAAGTTCCATAACTCGTTTACAAGTTATGACCGTTCCCGATTTCATACAAGGCCTGCACCAACGCAGAGAGCTGAAGTAGTAATCAAAATTCTATACATTAAACATTTATTTTCAGTTTCAGTTTGTCTGTTTTTGTCCTCAGGTGTTGCGTCCAGCCCTCCCCCTATCCCCGAGTGCGTCTTTTAAAAAAATCAATAATCTCCCCCCATCTCTGAGTCCTGTACTTCGCAGCGCTCAGAATGCGCGCAGGTTCATTGACCGGTCACAATGGCGAGCCCGACAAGACGCTTGTATAACTTTCATTTTTTTTTTTTTTTTTGGTTGCCCCCACAAGTGACAGCACAGTAACGAATATTTATTTTCATGGCGACACTCCATTTGTAATGCCGAACCTGCATGTTACAATAAACGTTCTGTTATCAGACAATTACTGACAAATTTCTGGGTGGTAACGAAAGCGAAAGTAGATCTTGATTTTCTAGTCGAGCATTGGTGACACAATTCCGCTTGCCGCCAAAACCACTAGTTCGCGTGAAACGTACTCTCAGAGCCGAATTAATGTCACAATCGCGACCGGTAGAAATTAACTTAAGACTTTACTGGATTTGGTTTTCAAATATTTGAGATCTTTTATGTATTTTCGCGGGTCTCGGCGATTTTTTTTAAATTCCCGGGGCCTGGCAGTCACCCTGCTCCCCACAACTCTCTTTCTGATTGGCCCGCTGTCGCGGTAGCGGAGTTTAGCGGAAGAACTAGCGGTAGCGGAAATCCGCTAAATAGCGGACTATTGAGACGACTCTATTTCTCCGATCGGTTTACATTCTCAAAATTTGTTGGTTATTTGCGAATGTGTGTGTGTGTGTGTGTGTGTGTGTGTGTGTGTGTGTGTGTGTGTGTGTGTGTGTGTGTGTGTGTGTGTGTGTGTGTGTGTGTGCGTGTGTAAGGTGTGAACCAGTTGGGGGGGGGGGGGGGGGGTAGCGTATCGTGGAGGGATTTTTTTTTATGATGGATTTTTTTTAAATGAAGGATTTTAGTTTTTGCTTCAGGGGTGACTAAATGCAAAATTTACAGCCAAAAAGGTAATTGAGCAGTCTTGTTTTCTCGCAGTACAAACTGAAGGTATTTTCAAATTAAGTAGGTAGCCTATATAGATATCTAGTCCGGGAGTGTTGCCCCAATCACAATAATATTGAAGTGCTATCTGGATATTCAGACATTTAAAAATCTCTAGTTTTAGAAATTGAATTCGATGCAAAAAAAAAAAAAATGCTTTCGCAGTCCTCGCAGAGCGACAGAATGAAAGATTACGCCGAAATCTCTCAAATAACCAAAGAGAACGGAAACGCATTCGGAGAAATAGAGATCAAGTTTGTTTTCCCGAGCGTTCGGAGAAATAGTCACTTTGTTATTATTATCCTAGATTGTTCGGTATTCTTCTGTCTTGGGTGTCGCTCGTGCCCATGGTGCGCATAAATGCTTTACATCAAAGTCAGAACTTTATAGAAAATGTATGCAGAGCGGCGGCTCTGGGAGTGAGCTATCTAGGCTAGACTAGGCCTACATGTCTATGGATTTTCAATGTAATTTGTGAATTTTGAATTGTGAATTACCGCCCTTGATTTGGCCAGAGACACTAAAAATAGAGACTGGAAACGAGGCCTCTTTTCGCGTATCCAGGTCACCAGCTGATTGTGAAACGAGGCGCGGTAAACAAAGCTAATGGCGGCTATCGACAGTCGCAAGTCACCTGCAAGTGTAAGTGGTGTTTTGCGGCAGTCTGCGTCCGTGCCAATTCAAGATCGCATAAATACCAGACCTAGCATTAGTTAGCTTTCCAAAGGACCCTGAAATGTAAGAATTTGCACATGTACTTTTTCATTAACCTTACATAATATCGTTTTTCTCTTGTGTAGGCCTAACTAGACTAGAGAGATCTATCTAGATTTAGATCTAGATCTAGATCTAGATCTAGAATACCTAGATCTAGATCTAGACTTTAGACCTAAATCTAGAATCCTAGAGATATAGATATCTAGATCTAGATCTAGATCTAGATTCTAGATATAATCTAGATATAGATATCTAGATCTCTAGATCTAAATTAGATGATAGATTGTAGATCTAGTATCAGTGTCCAGGTCAATTAGATCTAGATCTAGAATCTAGTACTGAATCTAGATCTAGATCTAGAGTCTAGGTCTAGAAGTAAGGGCCTAATTAATGCAGTGGGCCTACTAGGACCAGATCTAGATCTAGATCTAGATCTATCCTTGGGGCTTATTATCATAGCATAGACCTAGTACATGTATAATGTTTGTCTCCACTACACTCCTTCCTCTACTTCTTCACAGCACAGGCGACAGTGCAGTCGATTAGCCTTAGTTCGTCACGTCATGCCAGTGCATGGGCAGGAGGACGAAACATTGTTAAACCTTACTAGATCTAGATCTAGATCTATAGCTAGCGAATAAAACACGTTTTTCTGGGGGCTCTGACCGTGGTCTATAGAGTTTAGAGCCTAGGTTACAGTGTTTGCCTCTCATTCAATAGGTTTGAAACATGACTGGGACAGACATTTTTCTTCTCTAAAGTTTTCTCTTTTCACCGCCCAGCTCTAAGTTCTGTCGTTTGTTTTTCCTCCTCACTTTCTGCCCCCCCCCCCCCCCCACTCACACACCCCTTTTGACTCCTCCTGTGGCGCATCTGGGGCTCCTGGCTCTTTCTGCAGCCTTTACTACTACTACATTTGTACTATTGCCACTCATTGGCCCCTTCTATCTGACTGCTGTCTCTTTCAGTCACCTGATCTTATGGTAAGTAAGATCTAACACATAGCCTTCTCGGATAAGGGCGAAAAATCTTGGAGGTCCCGTAAGTTGCGCAAGTTAAGGATCCCTTGGTGTTCTTAAAATCAAAAGAGTAGGCTAAACTTTGGCCCCCACCTGGGCAAAATTAAAAATTCTTACCAAACTGAAAAAGTTTAATGTGCCCCGCCTGTTCATATGAGACCTATGCTGTCGCAGGCGCAGTAAAGCGCCCCCCCCCCCCCCCCCCCCCCCCCCCGCCTTTCCTAAAAAAAAAAGAAAAGAAAACACGCCAAAAAAGTGTTTCACCCAGTGATCTGAAAGAATTTTTGCGGGATCACCCAGCACTGAGTTCCCCTTTATTTCTTCATCAGTTTGAGACTGATAAGTTCCATTTTTAAAAAGTTAAAAATTACATTATCATCGCCTTCATATTGATTTGGGGGGGGGGGTTACCCCCCAACACACACACGCACACACACACACACACACACACACACACACACACACACACACACACACACACACACACACACACACACACACACACACACACACACTCACACTGTAGACCTGAGACTGCATCTGTAGGCTATGTGGCGCTTTGACTCCATCTCTGCAGAACTGACTAGATAGAGTAGTGAAACATAATTATTTAGTAATTAATTTTTTTTTAAATTCAAGCTTCTCATCAGAATTAAACCAATCCAAATATGCCAGGCAAGATTCAACTTTATTGTATGAAAACTAGATCTAGATGTGGGATGAATGTCATTTAACTCTATCCCAAAAAAAATTTAGTTTTAAAATCTCCGGTAGATGTACTCACTAAAAACTGTTAGATCTAATCCATCAAGCACTTATATTTCTCTTTTATGAAATGAAACTAAATGAGTAGACCTATATTCTATGTATAGATCTATGAATTTTGCAATATTTAGAATCTAACTGCACACGTGAGAATATGGGCCACCACAGTGTATTATTTATTTTGAGCACCGGTCTTTTGTATAGGCCTGCTGTAAAACTCTGTGTTACAATCTAAGTTTTTCGCACCCCTACCAAAAAATTATAATTTATTTCTGATGTTTAAAAAAGTGGGTAATGAATAATCGGAAGGCTGACTTTGGTTCTTAAAATAGCATAAGTTACCTGTATGTGTACCATGGGAATGCATTGTGCGCTGAGCAATTTGAACTACTGCCTTTGGAAATCTGCATCTTGAACAATTCTAGTGCAGAATGCTGTGGCCATGCGGTTTACTGTTCCAAACCCTCCAAAATAAATAATTATTGTTCCCTCCAGGCCAGTTCCAAAGGATACAGGTCCTGTCCATGACAAAAGATCTAATAGTGTCTGCAATGTGATGTGAGAGTTTTGAAGAAGAAATTAAAAGTGGAAGAAAAAAAACCCCTTGACATCTAAGAAGACAATGTCCTGCTGTAATAAATGTACTACGGAATACATATAACAAAATTAAAGAAACAAAGAAATTACAAAGCTTACTTAATTAATTATGATTAAGTAAGGAAGTGCTAGCTTGAGCCTGTCAGGACCACCCTTGAATTTTGTAATGTCCCAAATTTATGTGCCTGACAGAGAAGTATGGACACAATATACAAAAGAATCAGCAAGAGACAATGCATACAGCAATACAGTCTAAGAAAGACTGTCACATTCACCCATTTAATTGTAAGAGCCAGTTTCAGTAAAATGCTATTAATCCATGAAAGATGCATTATATATGTTTATAACTCTGGTGAGTTCGATCTGTCGCTTTGTATTCCTGTTTTTATCCATATATGCCTAGCCTAGGCTACACAAAACGAAATCTGTTTTCTATTTCTACAGTCTGTATTGCCTTTTCTCACCCTTGCCTATAGGGATATATAGATCTGCTATTGCATGCTCTCTTTCTTTCCTCTCCAACTCTTCCCTACCCACAGACCCCATGCAGGGCTATGTAACTAATTAGTAAAATAAGTAAAAATGTATTAACCTTTATTAGGCTAATAATAGATAGCATTTGTATAGCGCATATCCCCGCTCAACAGCAGGCTCTAAGTGCTTTACACTATATTATTACCCCAGCAGACCATAGAACACTCCGAAACATTCTCAGCTTCCCGGGAAGGCTATCTTAAATTAAACTGCTTATGTTGTAAGCTAGATATCTAGATCAACGCATGTAGATCTAGATCTATTTAGGCTAAGGCAGGCATATTTTTATTATGCTGGAAATGGAAACCTATAGATCTAGAATCTAGATCTAGAGTCTTGATGACTTTTTTTTTCTTATGTAACTACTGACACTGTCGACTAGATAATTAGATCTCGATCTAGTTTTCGGTCTACATTATCAAAACATGTTTTGGTTTTATGCTAGATCGACATTATTTTATAACTTGGCCTAGATCTAGAATTCAATTTTAAAATCTGTTGTCCTGTTTTCATCAACATGTGTAACCTTTTCTGTAGACCAGAAGAGTATAGAATTGTAATTGTAGAGGCATTGTTTACAAATGCAACCTTGGCCAGTTCTCTGATTGCGCTAGGCCTAAGCTGCAGAAAGCTAGGCCTAGGCCCCGCTAGACGCGACGCGCTTCGTTTCGATAAGGCCTAGGCTAGGCCTAGGCTAGACGCGACGCGCTTCGCTGTCGATACCGCGCCTGGTTATTTTTAGCTCGCGTCTCAGCGGTCACGTTCGCAAATGCACTGTTGTCACGGACCGCGAGACCTCGTTTCCTGTCTCTATATTTTAGAGTCTCTGATTTGGCTGAAACGAATAAAAATGAAAGCGGCGGTTTGTTTGTAAACAAAAATATCTCTACATTCATGTATTATGACTAGATCTAGATCTAGATCTAGATCTATGTGTTGTTAACTTATGACTTATAAACTAAATCCCGACAACAACCAGGAGCAGTGAAAGGGGCAAAATATCCAGACAAACCAAATATTGATCCTCTGAGTTCGTTTCTGCGTGAATAGTAGAGGATATCTGGGGACAAGACTACTGAGAACACCACAGACTGAGCTGAACGGAGGCCGAACGAACTCGAATCGTGGTGGTGGAGGAGTGTGTAAATTTGTTTGCCGAACGAACGTTGGCTACGTTTTATTTTCATGGTTCGTGAGATGAAGAGAAGGTATGTAAACAAAAAAGACCTGCACTCACTCGAGGCCTTCTGGTTTACTTGAAGCTTTAATTTTAGCTAAAGCTAAAGCTTTTTCTTTGTATGTATGTTTACCCTTGGCCACTTAGACTTAGACGACTTAGTATCTTAGTTTAGTACACTCTTCACGCAGTTTTACCCGTTCCTGGGTCGCACCATCATCCATGCCCATGGCTTCATCGGTCATCAGTGAAACTTTTAAAGCTGTACATTCATTTCTTCATTGTTTGTTGCTTGGTGAGTAGGGCAGACGTGGGCCTATAACCCACCTATACTATAGATATGCCTATGCCTTTGGCTTTAGCAAGTCAGTTCAGATGAGCCACTGGGTGATATAATTATAGTCCTACTGGGCTAAGTCCTACTCTAATACTCTACTGCACTCTACATGAGCATCATTGTGCTGCCATCAAAAACACCGGACACAGCATTGATGATTGAATTGTGACAGTTGCTAGTTGTTTTTTCGTACCATACCAGTACCAGTCAGTCACCAGAGCCAGAATGGAGTGCACACTACCTCGCCATTATAGACAGACTGACCTGGTACAGGTCACTGCTTAAACAGTCTGCTGTCTGTATCTAAACCACAGGTTTTTCACAAATGGTGGAGATTTGGGATTCTATACAATGGAGAAATTTCACAAATGTTATGATCATATGTAGATCTATACATAAATCATTAAATGTGAGTCATCATGGTGAAATCAGGCGCTCTTCAAAATTAGACAGCTGGAGTCTGCTCGACTAATCGAAGGCTTGCGAGCAGCGGACAGCTTGCGCTAGAGGCTTGCGAGCAGGCTTGTGCTTTGCTTTGCCTCCCGCTTGCTACCGGGGGAACTTCCGGTGAATTGTGACTCTCAGACAGTCTTGCTCTACTGCGTCGTGACGTCGCGACTCTCATGGCTGTGGGCTCAGTACATATTACAGAAGATTCTGGTTATTTGCTTTGAGAGGCTTGCACCAAAAGTGCAAGATTGTTTTTTTTCCATAGTCGGGTCGTAAAAAATAAAATAGCAATGCCAATGAAAATTTAAATTTTCACTTTAGCCCTTTTTATTTTGGTACCTAAGAAAGAATTTTCAATTCTAAGAATTATGCTTCTTGAATTTTAAGAATCGGTTCATAAATAAAAAAGTTATGGGGTTGTAAAGGTCGGCAAAATATGGATGACCCACATATAGGAAAATACTCCTAAAAAGTTTGGTAAAAAAACAAAAAACAGTAGCAGATTCTGTAAGAAAATCGACGATATCTCGGTAACTAATCAGTGTTCGAGAGAAACTTGGCTACCCGATGTGTTTTTGAATGTAGAAATAATTTCTGCAGTCAGATTTACTACCCATTTCGTAGTTATTTTGTTATAATTAAAATTTTGGTATACATACATTACGATTTTGCGAAAAAGGGGTGTCGGGATGAGTCCATTTTTAATACATTTTATTTATAGCATCGTATCACAACCTGGGATCTTTAAGAATATATGTCGGCAGCGTGACTAAATAATTGCAAAGCTTTTTATGATGACTTTAGACCATGCCAACCTTAAAAGATAAGTTAATTCAATCTAGCATGCCGTACAATTAAAAATTCCGTTTCCCCGTTGAGACGCGAACACCCCGAGACGAGATAACCTCGCCTCGGAATACCCCCATTGCGATGTTACAGGGGAATAGAGAGAAAAACAACCGGATGCGCGCGCGCGCCATTGCCCTATTTCAAGTGACCAATGAACGGGCCCGGAATAGTCAAGCGGGGATTTGTAGGTCACATACATTTGCCACGAGAGTGAAGGGAAAATGGCCGGTCTCCGTGCGAAGCCGCTTTGGATAGGGGGGTAGTTGTGCATTTATGATCGGGTCTAAACAACTACTTGACACAGAACGTTCAAATTTGAGCACACTATAGAGGATAGATAGATCTATTACCATCTGGGCGTTGAAATTCAAACTCCTTATAGTTTTCGGTGTACACGATGCAAAAGTGTTCCCGACACCAAAAGTATAGGTTAATTTATGTGTACGAACTTCAACGTCCACATATATTTAGTTTGCCCTATTTTCTGATTGGTTGCCGAGTTTCATTCGGATTGGTTCGGAAATAGAGCAGACCGAGGTTGACAAAGTTAGTCACCTACACTTCGGCTGGGTCCGCAAAATCGCCCGTAAACGGGGACAAATTTTCGCCGTGCGTGAAAGCCCGATTGGCATTGCTAAATAAAAAGCTCTATTCAATGCACTTAAAAATTAATAATGGATCGGCTATTCTTACGATGCAAAGGCCTGTGTGTTTTTAATGTGCACGAGCCAAGCGCTTCGTCGTCGCACTCAAAAGACCTCAGTTCAATTCCTGTATGGGAAGAAATTTTTACCGAGAACCTCCGTCTTTCTGCTAGTGCATTGCTCCCTCTCAGCCCAGGTTGGCCCTGACACTGGGTTGAAGTAGGCCTAGCCCGTCTCCTAAATGTTCTGTATAATGTCACTGTGAATGTAAAACATCTACATGCAATAGGTTACATAAATACGATACAAAAGCCAATCACAACGACCCCTGGAGTTTTCCATTCTAGGGTAATCTAAGTCTACTTATTCTTATTACTACCAGAAACCTAGGTCTCTGTTACTGCAATACCACACTCCCTCTCACTTATCCACTCGCTAAGCTGATCAGCGGCGGGAAGTTAAAAATAACTTCGGCTCTCTACGTCTTGCACCAAACAAGCACAGCCTCTCCCTTCCTCCACGGTTCAGAGTTCACACTGCAAGCGGTCTTGCTGCTCGCTGCTACAACAAGTCAGCCAAGTGATTTGCCAGGTTGCGAGCTGGTACTGGGAGCCAAAGCAAAAAATGGGAGCCGAGAGACTTGCCGGGCTGTGAGCAAGTCACTGGCACAAAGCAAGACAATGGGACTCATGGGACTTGCTTTGCTGCGACCGAGATTTGAAACTTGACGGCTGTCCGCTGCTCGCAAGCCTTCGGTTAATAGAGCAGACTCCAGCGCTACGCCGCGCAGTGACACTGTGAGTGGAATCTCTCACTCTCCCCCCCCCCCTCTCTCTTTTTCTGACGTAAGTGGCTTCGCGGATTGCAAGCAGGATGGGGAGGATGAGGGGGTCTGACACGAGTGGCTTCGCGAGTTGCTAGTTGGTGTGGACTTGAAGCTTAGGCTAGACTCAACTTATCATGCTGGTGATTTGATTTGATGATTTGACCTAGTGGTTTGAGGTCATCTCGTCACACCCCAGTTATGTGTGACGAAATGACTTCGTTTTCTCTCCGAAATTGTCATGCTTGTAAAGTTTGGGAGGATCAGCACCAGCGCAGTCTTTATTCTCAATCATCAATTTAAACACGAAATCGTTTGGCCGTGTCCTCTTGTTTTTTAAGTAACTTAAGCCTAAAGCTTTTTTTTAAAAGTTAAATAAATTATTAATGTAAATTAAATCTTCGTCTGAGCTGTTCCATAGTTGAAAAATAGTTTGAATAAGGCGAAAACAATGTCTGGTAAAGAGTTAGTACCGTCGTAAGGCTTCACATTTAAAAGCAAGGGTCTAGCTTTTAGCAAAATTGCAGTACATCTAATTTATTTTTAACAGAACTAATATGATCTTGCCAATCACACTTCTCAGCAGTAACAATGATACCTAAAAACTTTGTTGATCTGACTAGAGATATTTCAATATTGTCAATACATATTTTACAGTTTTTGAATCTATTCTTAATTCTTGTGGATTTGGCACGGTAGTGACGAAATGACCGTGTGACGAAATGACTGGTACTCGTCAGTTCAATAGCACATTTCTGTGGGGATTTTTCTGAAATACATTGATTAAAGGCACAAAAAATGTAAATTTTCAGTTCACAAAGACTCTTAATCAACTATAGAAGTCACCAAACTTTGGCAGCCATTTTCTCACTACTTATTAAATAAGTTATTTTATCTCTGGAAAATCAGGCGACGCCACTTCCTTAAATCAGAAGTGTCTCAACTTCTTTTCAAGTTAGATGGACATTTTTTTTTAAATCAAAAGATAGACAAAAATAAACAACTTTTTGGATGACACCCAAATCTCCACATGGCCAAAAATTGATGAGCACCTGATTCCACTGCATCGTGACATGTGATGTAACATTATTCATTAAATTTATACTGTAACAATTTATCCACCCTATTGTATTGGGGTTTTTTTCAATTAGACTCCGATGTTCAGCAGGTGTTTCAAACTTAAAAGGAATTCTGGGTACCCTTGCTTTTATTGAGTACTATTTTTTATTAATTCAATAAATATAATAAGTGGTTTTACATGGTTAATTTTTAGATCAAGTTTGAAATGCACTACACACTTTGTAACCAAAACACTTAATTAGGCCTACTTTTTTTCAAAACTATGCATTACTTTTTTTTTGGGGGGGGGGGGGCAGTTGACGAGGATGGTTATCTAGTTGAATTCCTCCTTAGATCTTTACTCTAGAGCATTTCTTTTTGTTCATGAACCTTGTGAATGGCAATGTTGCAATGTTTATAAAGAAAAGAATTGATTCTTATCAGGAGTAAATGCTGATGGTAAGACACTGTAAGGTGGTAAAATGATGGAGTAAAGTGTCTGATATATTTGTATTCTGTGCCCCGATACCGGCGAACTTGTAGATGTTGTAAAATGACTTCTAAATAAGTAGGGCCAGACCTGTTATCTTGGCTTCATGTGCTGCTGTTAGTTTTCTAATTTTACATTCTGGTTTTATTCTGTTTGAAGGCAAAAACTCTTCGTTCTGGTGCAGATGTATATATATATATTTGATCTTCTCTGTATTTGTTGGATGGAAGTGTTGGTCAAGACAACATAAATGATCTTTCCTGTCAGTTCAGCTAAAACCTAATTTCCTTTCTCTAAAAGCTCAGTGTAAATTCCATTACCATTACAACTCTTATCATTTCTTGTGTTAATTTACTCAGAACAGAATGATTATTATTGATTATATAAAAGGTATGAATGATATGTTAATATATTTACTCACAATGGAGTCCCCTTTTTCTCTTATTTGGAGCTCTGTTTTTTTTATTACATGATATAGTTTATAATGCAGTTTATCTGTTGCTTCATGCTATTAGAGACTCGCGTTGCTTGCTTGCATCATGCACAATTCCGCCTTGGAGATTTTGGTGAAAGAAGCTTTATAATTTTTAAGCTTTAATTCAGATAGCCTACATGTCATTATATCATCAACAATTCCTCAACGGGTCTATTTGACTTGTTCTGTCCTCAGTGTGAATTTTATGAGCTTTGGCCTTGTCTGTTAAGTAAGCTTGTGGGGCAGATGCCATCACCGGACTCTGGGTTGTATTCCCATCTCCTTTTACTCTGAATATTTGTGTTCCGAATGATGTTTTTATCCCTTACTCTGTTGGTTGGTGTTTTTATCCATCATTTGTGTTAATCTCAGCAATCATGTTATTTTCAGTGCTGCTTTCAAGAGCACGACCAGTGTGAAACAGTTCAAGTCCCCTCTTGCAAAGCAATTTAAGTCGCCTTTGACTAAAGCTGTAAGTACCTCTGCGATCAACAATTGAGATTAAATTTGATTGAATTAGTTTGTTCATGGTTTTTTTTGCTAGCACTGTTTTTCTAGACCAGTGTCTGTGGTATAGTGGTTAGGTGTTTCGCTGTCGCATGCAGGAGACACAGATTTGATTCCCGAATGAGGAGAAGTTTTATTATGTATCTCAGTGTTTCTGCTGGGAAGTTGTAAGTGATGTAAGCCTCTCAATCTCAGATCTGGTTGGCCCTGACATGCATTGTGGGAAACCTGCCTCCTGAAAAGTCTAAATTGTGTCAATGAGGGTGTAGAAACACCTACATTAGAATTTTTTTTCCTATTTTTTTCCTATCTCTGTGGGTGGAATTCAAATTCTGTTCAAAGGTAGACCACGGGTGAATGGAGGACACTACTGGTAGGTCCTATTTCTTTTCTTTCCCTCTGTTGTTCGTGTGTTTCTCTCGTAATTCTTCCCAGCACTAAATGACCATTATTGTTTGGGTGGACTTCTCTTTAATCTAACAAGCAAACTAACAAAGTAGACTAGAGGCATAAAACTAATTAAAGCTTGCAAGCATAGATTTGGGAGTTAGAACTGCACTTGGGGATAGAAAAAAATGAACAGATCCCAGCTATTTGTATCTATGACTATGAGATGGAGAGTTTAGAATTTTGACTGCACTGGTTATGTTAAAGATGCCCCAAAGTTTTGAGTGTCAGTGTGCGTCTTGAATCCCACATTTAGTTATCCATTTCTTTCTTTGGATGGTTGTTGGGGGGTTCTCTCGTGTGGTTTGCTCCTTTATTTTATCAAATGTTTATCATCCTTATTTCCATTCCTTCTTTTCTTCATAATATACTCTAATAGGACCTCTAATCTTCAGCTCCTATATGACATAATTGGGTTGCAAGTGCTGTAAAACTCTTACTAAAACTAAATCATCCTTTGACCCGGATTTACAGGCCACTCTTTTTCCTGCCAGCTCCTTGTAAATCTTTGTTGACAACAGCTGCAATGTTGAACGCTTGTGTTATCTGGTTCATGCATTAACGCACTTTCTGTTGATGATAGATAATGTGAACTTAGGCGACCATGAAATCAAGAAATCTGTAAGGTCCAGTGAGCCCAGTGCTTTTCGCCCACCATGCATTGCTCAGTGATATTTTCTTTATCCCTTAAGGTATTGTTCACGTTCTGGAAGTATTCTTGGTGGGAGTTGGAGGCCTTAATTTGTATTTTCATGATATTGGTGTACTCTGTCTTTTCGATTTCTTGGACTTTAGTTTTTGGAATGTCACTGTGCAGGTCTTCGTGGTGGTGCGCCCCCCCCCCCCCCTTTCTTTTACAAGGGCAGACTTCACTGTCAGTATTTAGATGTGGGCTGCATATTGTTTTTCTGCCATTTTGTGACTTCTTTCAATTGTAGATTTTAAGAGGAGCCAAGGTTATTTTGGGTTTTTTCATGTGTAGGCCTATCTATAGTTTTGTTGCTTGTCTTAAGAGCTTGCCTTTTTTTCCCAAATGTAGAGATTTATCAGGACACTACTGTTAATGTATGAGGGTCTCGCCTTTGTGCTTAACCTTTCATTAATTTTTTTTTTTTTAAAGTTAAGGACCAGTATCTGTGGTGTAGCAGTTAGGCATTTTGCTGTCGCCCACAGGAGACCTGAGTTTGATTCCCAAGTGAGGAGAATTTTTATTGAGTGTCCGGGTCTTTCTGCTGGGATTTTATATTATATCCCATTTATCACGGTTTGGCCCTGACAGGCAATGTTGGAAGCCCGCCTCCTAAATTGTCTCGAGGGGGGGGAGGGGGTTAAAAACACCTACATTTTCATTTTTTAAGTTAAGCCATTTACTCAACTGTGGTTTAAATTTCCTAAAAGTATCTTCTGGGTCTGCTTTCAGTGCTCACAGAGAGAGGCCCCATCCTCAGCGTCGGAAGCGAAGCAACAAATTGAACATCTCAAGAAAAAGTTGCAAGAGACTAAAGAAGATATCACGGAGTTGGAGTCCAGGCAAGTGATGTTCTTTCCACATTTGTCCTCTTCAGTTCTCCTTTCTGCTGTGGACCAGGAGTCTCAGCTTCTCGGCCTATACTATGGGCCAATCGAGTCCCTCGTGATGATATTTTGCAGCCCCTATTACTTAACATCAAACAGTCCCCGTGGGTTTTGTGCAAAAAAAATTATGAAATTATGCAAACTGAGCCCAAAAATGTGAAATTATAATGCAATTCTGTTAATTTTAACAAAGAATGATAAAGGAAAATAATCAGAAATTATTTTTTAAATGATCAAATTTTCCTAAATATTATGCGGGGTGCATAAGACCACGGGGACAGCATCAAAGTATTGTAGTTTTGTGTTAGTGCAGCCTGCCCCTTTGTGCCAAGGCGTGTCCCTAGATTTTTAGATTTTTTTTATCCCTTATGGGCCACTATCATAGCTTAGGCTCATGACAGCCTTTTGTTGTGGTGATTGTTTATAAATTTTAAACATGATTTCAAAGTTGTAATTTTTTGAAAATACTTTAAATCTTTTTTTAAAAAGATTTTTTATGGAATACTTGATGCCGTCCATGCTCAGCCACTCCACTTTTCTTTCCGACTGTTGTTGCGGTCTGTCTGTCTTACTTTTTCCTTTTTCGCTCTTTGACTTTACACTTTGTATGTTACTCTCTAGTAACACCTCTAATCTTTGGCACCTCTTGTATGATGTAGGGTGTTTCAAATGCTGTAAAACTCTTACTTACTCAGACTGAAAAAAATAACCCCCAAAAACCTGTTATTTTTCTTTCTACCTACAGAGGGTTAAGAGAAAGTGAGCTCCAGACGCACATTGAAAAGCTGCACGAGTATAACGAGATCAAGGATATAGGACAGATGCTGCTTGGAAGAATCGGTCAGTGTTTGAACTGCAGTGGAATCCACGTAAACCAAAACCTAAAGGACTGCCAAATTTTCTCTTGTTTAACCGGGTTTTCGGTTTAGTAAACCTGCTCAAAGAGAAGAAAAAAATTGGGGATTTTCTTTTCTTTCAGTTTTCAGCTGTTTTTTGGGGGGTTAACTGTGTTCTGTTTCAGCTGACTCCGTTGTAGATTGATGTGGATAGCTCCCAACCAGTACTTAACTGATTCCGTCCATGATTTTTTCAGGCTCTAGACATAATTATTTTTCCTTGTTCAGTTTTAGACCTGGGGTGCATTTATTTAATGCATTACTGTGAAGCTCTAAGTTACTCTAATAGGTATTGTCATATACCAAAGTGATGGGAATCTATAGAGGAATCTGTTTATATCAATAACAATGATCTATAATCTGTTTGTATTGTATTTTTCGTCAGACAAAAACGAATGGGGGAAAAAAATTGCGCAACACCTCTTCAAAAATTACGACTTACCGCATTTTCTCAGCTCTACGAGTCTTTATAATCCATAGGAATCAACACAAACTTGTAACGATATCACCCGAGCACACATTTATGTAAGCATTTCACAAATTTAGTTGAATATCTTTCTTTGAAGGGCTTTTTTATTACACCAGGCTACGCGTTGTTTACCCTTAGATCTAGCCTACATAGAAAATTTCCCGGAGTTTCGATCGATATTGGCGCTCAGAGATTGAGGTCAGGTTTGTTTACAAGTTCTACTTCCTTTCGACAACTAAAAAAAGTAGGAACTAAGTTAAAAAGTGCTCATTTGTTTCGGATTTCGTTGAGCCGCTCACAGCGGTCGAATGGATGCAGCGGAAAAGTGCAGAGCCGCTGTCAGCGGCCGAATGGACGGAATCAGTTTAAAAACGTACAGTCGGGCACAGATAACATGAACTTGGAAAGCTCGAAATCACAGATAGCTTGTACAATTTGCCATTCTCGGGCTGATGTCTCTTGGATATTTTGTTGCAAAGTTTACCCGAATTATGGATGTGTTGCACACATTTGTCAGTCCCTGATGTATTGAGTTATCTGTGCTTTGCTGTATTTAATGTAATATTTTTAGGGCCTTAGTGCAGAAGTCCATCATTTTTGTGTTGGAAAATATGTATTCCCTGTTTTTTAGTATAACTTTTCTCGCACTTGCAGATGGTTATAAAAAAGTTATGGACTTGGCAAATAATAATGAGCACAAAGCCCATGAGTCTGTTGTAGTTGTGTCCCATACCATAAGGGCACGGATTTATGGAATGCAGAGAGAACCACGTGCAGTGTGACGGGTTTGGGAGGGGGACAACTTGGTCAATGACCAGAGTCTTGACCTGCCTTGAGGATAGAGTAGTTTTTTTTGTTTTGATGTTGATGTTGTTAGCGATCCTGTAGCTTCTGAGCGTTAACTCTTCTGCATGATGCCATTCGGTAATAGCTGCATGTCTGTTCTAATTGTTGTCTTGAGGAGTAGAGGCAGTTAGATGTGTGGGGTAGCTTGGGAAGAAAACATCCCCTTAAATCAGTTTTCTACAAAAGAACAGATGATGTTCCACTGTCTCTGAGGGGTAGTCACATAGTGGGCAGGCAGCAGACTGCTTTACTCCAATTCGGTTGAGATGTTGGTTGAGGGGTACATGTTGTGTTCTAAGTTGGAAGGTTATAGATTGATCTCCCCTCCTCAACTCATTGATTGGATCTTTGACCAGTGGTTTATTCATGTGGCCATACATCATCCTTCCTCTTGTACCTGTGGCCCAATCGTTCATCCACTCTTCCTTGAGGTTTGACTTGATCATCTGGCAGCAGGTGGTGTAATCAGTAGGAATTTCAGGCTGAGGGAGGCTAGCTCCTTTCTTTGCCAGAGCATCAGCTCTTTCATTTCCCGGTATCCCAGTGTGGGCAGGAATCCATTGTAGGACTACTCTGATCTGGTGCCTACTTATCAAATGATGTAGACTCCAAATCCAGTGTGATATATCTCTGTTCACATCAGTCCCACTCTCAAGTGTCTCTAGTATTGAAAGGCTGTCTGTAAATATAACGATGTCTGTGGTAGCAAGTGGGTTAGTGTCAGTTTTGGTTTTGATAAGTTGGCAGCTATGAACATTGTTCTGTAAGTGTTGCCGTTTATAGGATATTTAGAGATTTCTATAAGCCTTTGAGCTAATGTATGTAATGTGGTTCTGTTAGTGTTGCTGTTAAAAGTTCTCTTGTTAAGTCCCTGAACTTTGAATCAACGCTAGCCAGTAGAAGGCTTCGTTTTTACAACTTGTTTTTTATTTTACTCTAGGGTGTAGGGCGTTGACTTTTTGCTTGATTGTTACAAAATAAAATATTGTCTTTGTTGTGAATGGCAGGATGAAGTTAGTAAGGCGCATTATTTTTTCTGTGAAATGACATCAAGTGAATGGTTCTATCCTTCCCGGGGGTCTTTGGAAGATAATTCTGTTAAATATTTACAGTGAACTACTCTGTTGTATACAATTTATACAGTGTGAACTCTCCCAATATAATTCATTGATAGGAGTTGGCGCTAGTTTGAATTTGATTTCCCTTCATGAATGCAGCAAAAGTTTCCATCTTGGCATAATTTGATGGAACTGTCCTTGATTTCTACTTTGACCTTCATAATCAAATGTATTTGGGTTTTCAAAGTCGAGAGTCTAATTGGTCGTATTGTGCCACATGGTAGCTTTTGCATCTCCGTGAAGGAAAATCTGACTGGCCACAACTCAGTCTGATCGAATCCTATTGGCAGTGTGTGCTGGGTAACAAGTCTTTTGTTCAGATTTTTATAGACACGTGTTATCTTATACGAAACAATGGATAGTTGGCGGGTGCTCTGGTGTGGTTTGCTTGAACTTCTTTCCTATCAAACATCTATCGTCCTTATTCCTCCTCCTTCTTTTATATGTTTGTTACTCTCTTGTAACACCTCTAATGTTCTGGCGCTCATATGACCTTATGCAGTTGCGAGCGCCGTAAAACTTTTAAAAAATCATACTAAACAGATGCTGATTCCCAGGTTAGTAATACTCCTGCTTCCTGCCCCCCCCCCCCGCAAATATTTGTTACTTTAAAGGGATAATGGGACATATGGAATAACTTTCATTCATTTCGTCTGACTATTTCTAACCATGTGCTTTTTGTCTGATCTCTCTACAGCTGTGCTTGAAGGCGTGCAGACAAAGGATCTGTATGAAAAGTATGGACTGAATTTAAATGACTGAAAATAGATTGCACTGAAAATAGGTTACATGTAGTAGTTTGATTGTCTCTAGTGTCTCAGATGGACTTTTCTTTCTAAAACTTTTTTGTGTGTGTGTGTGTGAAATATTTCTCATAAGTTACATTTCCGTAATTGTTAAACTGCTGTTGATGTAAATTATTGTACTATTGTGTGCTAGTGTTAACTTGCAGAAGTAACATTTCCATAATTGTTAAACTGCTGTTGATGTAAATTATTGTGATATTGTGTGCTAGTGTTGACTTGCAGAAGTAACATTTCCATAATTGTTAAACTGCTGTTGATGTAAATTATTGTACTATTGTGTGCTAGTGTTAACTTGCAGAAGTAACATTTCCATAATTGTTAAACTGCTGTTGATACTTTGCGCAAGTGTCAACTCGGGGAGAAAAAAACATTTTCACAGTTGTTTAACTGCTTTTGATGTAAATTATTGTAAAACTGAAGTTGTGCGCAGGTGTTTACTCGAAGAGGTAACATTTTCATTATTGTTGAACTGCTGTGGATGTTGAATTGTGAACACAAGTGCTCACTTGGAGTAGAAGTAACATTTTCTTAACTGACTGTTAGTATAAAAATAGTGCGCAAGTGTCGATCGACTTACTGGAAGGAATCATGGCAAAGTCACCTCAGAATTTGGATTCCGATCTCCAGTGGCATCTCATTGGTGGCGTAGAAGAATTAAAACAGAAAGTATGTCGGAAAGTCTACATGCAGGGCGGCCAGGGCCTAGCGCTCTTCTACGTGGCCCCAGACAAATTCTTCCTGACAAACTCCACGTGCCCGCACGCCCGCGGTCCACTGGAGCAGGGAGACATTGAAGACATCGGCGGCAGCTTCAAGGTCGTGTGCCCTCTGCACTATTACAGCTTTGACCTGGTTACTGGACAGTCTGCTACGGGCCTCACGCTGCGCACGTACAAGACTGAGGTCAGAGAGGATGGTTTGTACGGACTCACGCCGTTCCCTGTGTCCCTTACCAGATGACCTCTCACCTCCTGACCTGGGATGAAGTTCAGGTGTCTGACTTCTGATCAAGTGGAGGACTCAGTGAGGATGAAGGTTGTGGTTGGGGGGGGGGGGGGTTGTTTTGTTGGGGTTTTTTGTTGTTGTTTTTTGTTTTTTGTTTTGTCTTTTCTGGGGGGGGGGGGGGGGTGATCCTATCTTTACTTTTTATGAGGAGTGGAAGGGTGATCTATCTTTTACTTTTTAAGGAGGGTGGGGTGAATGAAACTAGAGTGCTGATGAGTCACCAAAGACAGTTAGTCAAGAGGTGTTTTTTTTAAGTTGAAAAAGAGGTTTTACGGCGCTTGCAACTGCGTACGATCATATGAGTGCCGTTGTTAGTCAAGAGTGAGTTAAGGGTAATTTTTGAAGGGCTCAATGGAAAAAACAGGTGATATCACATTTTTTACATTCTGAGATATTTGTTGTTTTTTAAGTTTGAAGACTCATAGATCTAGTTATGAAACACTGTCAATATATTGTAAGTTAGGTTGTAGAGCGAAGGAAATGGCACCACCAACATAATCTTCTTCAATGTAGGACAAAATTGTAATGTAGGCATAGAATGAAAAAGACAACACCCTTATATTACAACAGTGAGCAATGACTCACTCCCCGGCGTTGGCACGATGTCATTGACTTTGAATTTCAAATAACAGACACAGTTCGCTGTCTTTAGAAAATCGTCTTCTTCTTCCAGAGGCAACCTGCCCATGAAGAAGATTATCCTCGGTCTGAGCAGGATCTGAGCAAAATCTTGTTAAGCTCAGCAGGTCTTTGAATGTTTCCCCGGCCACTGAGTCACTGAGCATTCCTTCATAAACACTCGTGAGGGGCATATGTACAGATGTTTTAAACTAGCACAATCACCAAAATGCCAGTGTGGAGAGGCGGACCAAACTGTTGAACACATCCTTCAGCACTGCAAGACACACAGGGCCCTGAGACAGGAAACGTGGCCAACCCCACTGACGCTACAAGAGAAGCTATACACGGGCCGACGGATGTACTGAGCAGGACGGCCCAATTTATGACATATACCAGACTTCAAGTGTGATGCCATCGAGAAGAAGAAGAAAAATTTGTGAAGGGGTTCAGGGCTGTTGGTGGGTGCTCTAGTGTGGTTTGCTCCTTCATTTCTGTCAAGCATCTATCACCATCCTTAAATCTCCTTTTTTTTGGGTATGTTACTCTCTAGCACTGGGGCAATATGAAGATCTACTGACCACAGTGAAGAGACGAAAATTAAAATGGTATGAGCATGTCACAAGATCCACAGGACTTGCCAAAACAATCCTGCAAGGAAAGAGAAAGAGAGGAAGGCAGAGAAGGAGATGGGAGGACATTACAGAGTGGACAGGAAAGACGATGGGTGACAATATGAGGAAAGCAGAGGACAAAAATAGATGGCGAGAGCTGGTTTTCCGATGCAGTGGTGCCCCAACGGTTGCCCCAACCACGGGATAGAAGAAGACTCTCTAGCAACAACTAATCTGTGGCAATTATATAACTTTACAGTTTTCCAAGTGCCGTGAAACTCTTACTAAAATGAAAACGGGTTTTCGTGCTTAGTGACAGTGCTGTCAAAAACTGGGCCATACCACGTTTCCCCAATAGGCCTAGTTCATTGACTTTGTGGAATCGACAGTGGAAACCTCTTCTTAGCCCAAGTTGGCCTGGCGGCCAGGGTCAAAACCCGCTTTGTAAATAATTTTCTAAATTGTGTCAATGAGGTGTGTAGAAAACATGTACCTGTTTAAAAACTTCTTTCCATTCTTTAGCGTCATGTTGGTCAACTGAGGAACTGCCTGGTGGCTGGTTATGGCCATTTTGACCTGCTAGTTCTGTTTCCAACTTTGTGCTACTGCCAGGGTAAGGCAGAGTGTGTGAATGGTTCAGTCACTGTGCTTCTTGTATACACGTGCATTGTCACAACTGTTATGTTTTATTATCACAACTGTTATGTTTTATTATCACAACTTTTATGTTTTATTATCACAACTTTTATGTTTCTGATTGTCTTAAAAGTGTATGTATTAGTATTAAGATCAGACTGTGATACTGGTAAGAGATGCAGAATGTGAAGTTTACCCTGTATTAAACTTGTCAGGATATTTTCCTATCAGAATCAGGATACAAGAAGCTGTTTTCTGTTCCCCAAATTATAAATATAATCTGGTTTTGGTCTATTAAATAATAGGATATATCGTCTTATATACTTTTTAGTTACTCCAGACTTTATGAATTGTAGATCTATAGAAAGGCAAAAACAGTTTCAATTCACTGACAATCAAAATTTCATAGTATTACATGAGCCGTTCTCAAAAGGAGAGTGTGAGGAGAGCTCCTTTTTTTTTTAGTTTAGCTCCATCATCCGTGGCAATGGGCAAAGAACGCAAAAGGAGAATGTGTATGAAATTATTAGACTTTTTCTGTTAAGAAATGACGAATAGATTCTTCTATCTTAAGTAATAGGAAATCGGACAATATCCCAACTTGATGAAAGAATGTTGCTGTAACAGTACCGTAATGGTTTTGGGAAGTGCTGCACTTTTTCTGTTTATAAAATGTTGCACTTTGCATCATCACCATCACAAGTTACGATGGGTGTAAGATACTACGCAATTTGTAATACCAATATTTCGTCGGCAAGCTGTTAAAATGCATTAAGAAGACTGTACTAAGACAGTAAAACAAAGCTTTTTAGTAGATAGAAAAAAACTGTTTCATTCTTTTTAACAAATTGTAGGCCCCTACTTCTGCATATTTTTTTCTTTCAACATTTGAAATTTGAATTTCAACAAAAATTTTGTTTGAGCACATGTAGATCTAATCACCATCTATACCACAAATTAATTAAGAAACTAATTTTTTGGGGGTTAATTTTCAAAATTTCTGGCTTTTAACAGCTGGTGGACGATATAATGCAAATGTGTCACGACGCGGTGGACTCAGGCTCTCGTCAATTTTTGGGCATATGTAGAGTTATTGGTATCATCTTAAATCTTGTCCATTAGCCTTGCCTTACTAACTTACTTTGGGAGAAAAAAATATCCATTTATCTTGAATACAAGTTGAGATATTTGCAAATGAAGAAGGTGGAAGTCACCTGGTTTCAGAGGTAAAATTAAAAATTAGTTAGAAAATGGCTGCCAAATATTATTTATTACCTTTACTTGAGAGTCCGTGGAAACTGAAAATTTACATTTTTTTGTACATTTAATTAATGTTTTTCCGTAAAATCCACACAGAAATGTGGTCTTTAATGGACATACTATTAATAAAAGGTGTTGAGCCACAAAAACTCAAAATTTAATTAAAATTCTCAAAATTGCGGAAGCCAATTTCTTTACTTTGATTATAATTTTGACAAGCGCCTGATTTCACCCCGCCACCTCACAGATATGTGTTATATTATATATATATTTTTGTTAAAATGTTATTGAGTACTATTATTAGTACTTTAGTACAAATCTTGTTTCTACTTACCTACTTTACTATCCCGGCCTCTGTGACCTCATAGTGTCGAGGGGAGAAGCAAACGTTTTTCATAAATTGTTTGTTGTATCGCCTGTTGAATTATTTTTATTTAGTGTTTCTCTGACCCCCTCTCCTCTATCCGTCTTTTCTTGGTGCTGCCTCTTCCTTTGTGTCCATTTCCCCCCCGGCGGTGCCACTGAGTGACTGACTGTGACTGAAGTGTCTTTAGGCCATTCCCAAAGTGGGGGACATTTCTCGTTCATACACAGTAGAATTGTAAATGGGCTGATTCATCATGTCACGCTCATAACTGTGCCTGATCTACAACAGGGAACTGCTGATGTTTGTCACACTCTTGTGACCCACTATTTCTGAGGTGCCTTGATAGTCGAAGCAGGCCTTGTACTGTTGAAGCTAGAGAGGTGAGCAGAGTAAGTCTGATTCCCTGTAAGGACTTCTCTTTTGACATCCACCCCTTGGCCCTCATATGACCTTATGCAGTTGCGAGCACCGAAAAACCTCTACTAAAAAAAAACAACTTTGTGTCCATCTGATCTCTAGTTGTTGCTCTCGCTGCTATACTGTACTGTCTGGCGGTGGTCTTGACGACAGCTGTCCAAACCATTTTATGCATTGGTTATCATGTTTTTACATGGTGTATTATTATTATTATGACAGACCTGCCTAGTTGAGTCTTTAAATTTAAAAATTGGCAATGAAATGGTCTAAAATGAGCAATTTGACTTGAAAATTTGTAAAAGTATAATTTTCCTTCACCGAAATAGGGGCCCACTAAAAAAAAATAAAAGTAAAAGAATAAAAATTTGAGTGACAGCTTACAAGACTTACATTTTCTATGCGCAGTTGACTATTTGCACGGAGAAGGCTTCTGATTCCAAGTCATTGAGTTATGAGGGGCTAATGACTTGGTCATTGGTATAGGTACTCTCTCTCCAGCCTTTTCTAGTCGTAGAATTAATTATTCATAGAAAGTTGGCTCGATTTTCGTAATCATAGTACATTCGTATTTTCTTCATGGGGTCAAATTTCTGGCATATTTTCATAATATTACGAAAACTTCGAAAAGGCAGGTCTGTATTATGATTACTGGTGTGTAAAATGAGTGCTTAGTTTGATGTTGATCAACTTTTTGAAAGGCAAGGATTGATTGAGTGAGTCTGGAGAAGAAAAAACAAAAAGGTGAAAGTGAAGGGGGCGGGGTGAGATGGAGAGAGTGAGAGGGTATGTGATGTGACATGTGTGCCTATGTACCCGGAATATTCGCTGTTATTGTATTCATTATCGGTCAGGATGACAAAATTCTTGTGAGATCAATTAAGTAAGTGTGTCTTTGACAGAGAAATATCTGTGCTCTGATAAAACTACATCATCATTTGTGACACATGTTTACTTTCCATGTATAGACTTAGTTTTCCTTCCTTCCTTCCTTTACTTTGACCTCAGGGTGAAGTGTTTTTCCATTTTGATTATTTATGAATATTATGATACATTTTTTACTCGGAATATTCACTGTTGTTGTATTCAACCAGAAAGTCTATGGAATGCTCATTGTGAGTGTGAGACCAGTGGTGAAGTTTGTCATTGCTACGGGACCTTTGAACATAAGTACATTAAAATGAGTCCTTCATGCCGGTACATTTTTTGTGACACATGTTTATTTTGGTGTATTGTCTAGTCTTAGTTTTAGTATTCCTTCCTTCTTCCTTTTTTCCTTCCTTCCTTCCTTTCTGCGGGTGATTTGAGGACACCATCAGTAGGCCCTACTTCTTTTCTTACGCCCTCTAATGTTTCTGTCTGTCCGTCTGATTGTCTGTCTTGCTTTTTCCCTGCACTCAATGACTGTTATTGTATCAACGTGCTTCTCTCTCAGCAGTTCAGGCACAGTTATGAGCATGACATTGATTGATGAATCAGCCCATTTGCAATTACAATTCTACTGTGCATAAGAACTCGAGATGTTAATGTCCCCGGCCATTCCCAAAGACGGGGACATTAACATCTCAAGTTTCTTACAGTAGAAATTGTAATTTGTAAATGGACTGATTTCTTCAATGTCATGTTCATAACTGTGTCTGAACTGCAACAGGGAATTGCTGCTTTTTCTTTCCTAACCCTTACTATCGTCATTTTTCCTCTACTTCTTTTGTATCATGTTTGTCACGCTCTTGTACACTGCTATTTCCGGGGTGCCTTGATAGTCGAAGCAGACTTTGTGTTGTTGAAGTTAGAGAGGTGAGCAGAGTAAGTCTGATTCCCTGTAAGGACTTCTCTGTTGACATCCGCCCCTTGGCGCTCGTATGACCTTATTAAGCAGTTGCGAGCTCCGAAAAACCTCTACTAAAAGCAAATCTTCCTCCTCCTTTCTTTCTTTCCTTCCTTCCTCTTTACTGCGATCTCAAGACAAAATTATCTGCCATTTTGATTATCCACTTTATACCATGTGTCTGATGGTAATAGAACCGAAGAGTGTCGTAGTCATACAATTGTAGGAAATTCTTGTACCAAGAATTCTTTGTAAGAGAGTAGCCTACTTCATGTCAGCTTTTGTCGGTCTTCTGTGTGGCTGCTCATTTGAATTTTATGTAAAGAAACAGAATACACGTACCGGGTAATAAATGTGAGTGATTAGAAAGAGATTTGGCTTCATGTTTTATTTTTGCCGGGAACTCTGCTGAATAAATAGGCCTACCTTGTGGAATGGACTTTACTTTACTTTTCGGACTTTTCCGATCCAGCGGAATGGACAAAGTGGACGAGTTTTTAGGTTGTTGTTTTTTTTTAATTTAAAGACTGCTGTGCATAGAATTAGGGGCAGATATGATAATATATCTAGATCTAATTTATAATTTAACTTAGGAGTCCATTCAGCAATGTGGGCCTACTCATTTTGAGGGTTTCATCCCTACTGTGAAGTGTTCGGTTGTTCGGTTAATTTAGATTATCTTAAGATGAAGTATGTGTGCTAAATTCTTCTCCGCCACCCCCACACAAACACACTACCCGGTACATTCCAAAAATGGCATTCGAGCGGAGTGTTGACCCTTCTGGTATTATTATTATTTCAATACCAGTACAACAATGCAAAAATAACTAGTTTGTAGTGCTCTCAATTTTATATGCATCAAGTGACACAACACCTCTGTTTCATCATAGACTACTTTGTGTATTTTCAATTAGATGAAGAATAACAACCATAGTGGGTGGCGTCGGTGGCCTAGTGGTAAGGCTACCGGACTCGTAATCATGAGGTTGCGGGTTCAAACCTCAGCTCGGTCCTACATTGTGTCTTTGGGAAAGGTATTTTACTTTTACACAGTATTCCCTTTTGGCTCGGTCCTTTCAGAAATGGACGTTAAACTCGGAAGTCCCGCCTCATAAATAACCTAATACTGTTGATAGAGGTGTTAATCCCATACCATTTCACCATTTTCAACCATGGGGGAATGCATAAATTTTAAGGGAGTGCTTATTTAGGCCACATATGGCCTAAATAAGGTAAGGGAGGGGGGTTTAGCTTATTTAGGCCACAGTGGACTGTGGCCTAAATAAGGTAAGGGAGGGGGGTTTAGCTTATTTAGGCCACACATGTTCAAACTACCCTTTTCAGGCAACTGAGTTCATTCCACTTTCATAATGGTGCCCCTTTCTCATTTAGTATGGTTTTGCCTCAGTGTACAACTTATAAATCATAACCATAATGAATATTGTAAAGAACAAAGCACAAAACGCAAAATTTTGCTCAATTCCAATGGTTTGAATGAGGGCCGGATTTTTCCTTCATGGAGGGGCAAAAGCTAGGCTACCATTTTGGCACACTTTGGTCAAGTGAAAAGGTCAAATCCTCCGAATGGACTTTCGGGTTAAATTTGGGGTATAAAAAGTGTGTATACTACGTGGCTGAGTCAAAGTTACACTATCTTTGCCTGAGTGACACTCTCTCGTACTGTCTCGTAGTAGTACATGTAGGCTAGTAGGCCTAGTAGTAGTAGTAGCAAAGATCGTGTGGAGAATATTTGGTAGTAGATTCTATCTAGTAGGCAGTTTAGTGAACGTGCTCGCGGCAGGGCGAATCGGCCTCGATAAGCCCTGTAGACTTTTGTGATCGGCCACGAAGCCTCGTGTTTTGATGGGTCTAGATCTAGATCTAAACAACTCAGTGCTATTCGCACTGCCACATCCGACAGGCCTAGATCTACATCTTTTTAAAAGGAAAAGAAAGATCATCAAAATGGTTGAATTCGCATGAAAATCGATTAGGTAGAACTAGAACTATTAAAACTTGTTTCTGAAAACAAGGCAATTTTTAAACGAAGGCCATTTTTATAACTCGATGAAATAAAAACTACTGACTGTGTACTGTGTTATTCTGTATAAAAATAAATTATGAAACTTCAGGACGTAGATCTATTATTATTTACCTGCATCTTTTGACGCCTGAGCTGTAGAGGTTGAAGTTTTCACAACACTAATAGATCTAGTAATAGGGTTAGGTAATACGGCTTTCCGTAAAAAATGCATAGATCTACAAAAGCCGACCACCGAATCGACCGGGCGCCTCGGTCTCCCCTGCACTCTGATTCAATATTATATTTAAACAAAAATGCTAATCAATGAAAATTGCAAATTGATAATAATAGTATAGTCCTGTAGAGGATAGGTGGACTCCGGGGTCTGCATAGCGAAATACTAGGTTTTAGGATGTGGACCCCGGAGTCACCGTAGTGAAATAAGGTTTGGTTTAAGTAAGGATTGGTACTAGGTTTTAGGACAGGTGGACCCTGGGGTCACCGCAGTGAAATAAGTAGGTTTCTTTAAAGATTGGTGGAACCCGGAGTCACCAAGGCCATAGAGGATTAAGAAGGTTTAATTAAGGATTGGTGGACCCCCGGGACACCTTGATTAAACCTACTTGTTTTACTACGGTGACCGCAGGATCCACCTATTCTAAAACCTAACTAGTGTTTCGTTAGGTAGACCCTGGGGTTCACCTTAAACCTACCTATTTCACTACGTTGACTCCAGGTTCCACCAATCCTTAAAATTAAACCTAGATCTACATGTACTTATTTCACTACATTGACCCCAGGGTCCACCAATCCTTAATTAAACCTAGATCTACTGATTTCACTACATTGACCCCGTGGTTCTTCAATCCTTAATTAAACCTATATCTACTTATAATTTCACTACTTTGACCACGGGCTCCGCCAGTCCTATTATAAAATAAACTTAGATCTACTTATTTCATTATGTTGACCCCGGGGTCCACCGATCCTTAGGTAAACCTAAATCTACTTATTTCACTACGCTGACTCCGGGGTTCACATCTTAAAACCTGACATTTTGTTAGGTAGACCCTGGGGACCACCTATCCTTTTGGCTAGATAGACCCCGTAGTCCGCCTATCCACTTTCTTGATAATAACTGAAAACAATACATGCCAGTTGTCATTTATAGTGAAGAAAAATGAGGGGGGAAAATATAATTAGGTAGACTTTAATTTGTCCAAAAAATTGCAAGTGCAAGTGAAGATCATAAAATAATTTTGTTATTTTCTGGTCACCTTTCCAAGGACCTTAAATTGATTCTACATCACATGTCATGTACGATACGGCTGTGAAGGAAAATGAATGTGAAGAGTTTTTAAAGAGATAATAACGTAACTTGTAAAGAAAACAATGCTTTACGTTGGTTTGGCTATTTTGACCACAGATGTGGCCTAAATAAGGTAAGGGAGGGGGGTTTAGCTTATTCAGGCCACACCTGTGGCCTAAATAAGGTAAAGGAGGGGGGTTTAGCTTATTTAGGCCACCTGTGGCCCAAATAAGGTAAGGGAGGGGGGTTTAGCTTATTTAGGCCATATGTGGCCTAAATAAGGTCACCCAAATTTTAAATGTTCTTCTAAAACTTAAAACATGATTGGTTGCTGATTTTGAACCAAAAAGGGGCCTTTGTCGACATAGATTGGAAGTTGTGTATGTGTGAAAAAGTGTACTGTAAGTTCCTGTAAGCAAAGTCAAGGTTTCTGGCGCTAAAGGGCCTATTACACGTACAGGCAGACCAGACAGGTTTCGGGGCCGTACGGCCAATCGTAACATGTAAAAAGAAATGTGGCTCAAACCGTAGGCGAACATTCCGGCGAATGGCCGGCTGGATGTAAGAGAACCCATAGCCGCTGCCTGTGAATTTGACATCCGGCCTTTGAAGTTTGCTGCACTGGAGACAATTGAACTAATTTCAAAATTATGGAAAATCACGTCGTAGATAAAAATTAATACCAGATTCAGAATCAGCGTATCAAAATTACGGCAATGGCTCTCACTCTCGAGTGAGTTGTTTTATTTTGTTTTTAAAATTTTTAAAAGATTTTCCATTCCAGCACATTTTTATGTTTTGCGTGCCATGGTGCACACATGTGTGTGAAGTTTCACCCAGACTAGGCCTAGTGTGTCAAACATATTTTGCTCGCGAGGTGCAGCCGCCTTCAGGTCGATTGTGGCGTGTAATATTATTAATAAACCAAGTTTCCTCGATTTTGTCCAGCCGTACGGCTTGCCTACTGTCTAAAACCTGTCCGGTCGGCCTGTACATGTAATAAATAGACCGTTTACACTTGCACACTGGCCTGACAATAGCAGTCAGCTTCAGCACCAGTCTCTTACTTGACTACAGTGGAGGTGACTAGTGATCATCTCTGTCGTCAAGACATTTCTATTCTATAAAATAAAAATAATAAAATTGCATTAATTTTTACATATTATATATAGCGTATAACCATGCTCTACGTGCTTTACAACATAAATTACCCCAGCAGACCGTAGAATACTTTAACATTCTTGGCTTCCCAGGAAGCATACAGTAGCCTACAGTGCAAGATGCGTTAATACAGGTAAAAGTAAAACTGGCAAGATCTTTCATTCGCTGTCTGTCTTTAGGCAGGCAGGCCTACCCATTCCCACCTGGGTCAACAAAGAGGAAAATTTGTGTTAAGTGCCTTTCCCTTGGACACAACCTCAGGCCCCTGATGGAATTCGAACCTATGGGTATGACCTTACAGTACAGTTGAGAGTAAGTTTCTAAACAGACCTGTTTGTGTAAGGACAGCCCAGTTTAAATTTAAAGGAAATAGATTTCCCATCTGAAGTTCGACTCAAGTTTAAATCTCTTCAGTAACCTGTTGTCTTGGAAAAGGGTGTTGAGTTGCTAGAAAACTCTGAGAAATCTAATCTATGACTCAAAAATACAAGGGGATTTTTACAAAATAAAATTTTTGTAGCACTCTCCTCAGCCTGAAAGTCATGAAAGGCCCAAAAGACATCATGCTTACTTTGACAGAGGAGGAGGTTCCAACCAGTGTCTGTGCCTGTGGTCTAATGTTTAGTAGGCTCTTTGTGTTGAAGTGAAAAATTTTAAGGACGTGGGTTCCATTCCTAGGAAGGGAATTTATCGAGTCTTTCAATCTTTTGCAGGAAAGCTGTATTACCAACAACACACTAGCCCAGGCTGCCTCTGACAGACAGGGTCAAAGCAGTCCACATGCTAAATTTAAATTGCGTTGCTAGGGACCTAAAATATTGTATTCGAATATATATACATGTATATATGTGACTTCAAATACTTCAAAACCGAAGAGCTAGGTGACACGCAGATCAAATACAGATCAACATTTTTCTACCTTAATACAGTAACAACAACTATATTATATATCTTCTGTATTTGGTCACGGTAAAATATATCTGAATTAATCTAAAAAAAAGAAAAACAAACAAAAATGTTCAACTAACGACAATTATTTTATTAATATATTGCCTTGTGTAAAAGTAACTGATCATGATCACCACACATACATACACTTAACCAAGTATGTCCATCCAAACGTGCTTTGAGATTCAATCAGTGCATCTGACATCTTGAAAACTACTTTCTAAAGGTAAACACAATCATCTAGAACAAAATGAAGGCCTATATTCTAAAGATTCTGACCTACTAACGCTCGTCAACGACTCCTCTTTTAAAAGATTAAAAGATAAACCTTCAAAACAATATTTTCCCATGCTTTAAATTGTAAAACTTCATTAAAAATTTTATCAATTGCCACTGACAAAACTCAGGATGATTGAAACTTAGCTCTTTTTTTTTCCTTCCAAAACGAACTTTCAACAAGAAAAATACTTTTTTAAAAAATAAACACATAACTTCAGACACGCAGACACATCAACCCTCCGATGCTCGAGTGTGGTAATTTTCCCAAAGAATGAATGTCACTATTGCATCTGAGGGCTGACATCATCTAAACAAGCACGTTTCCTTGAAGTGATTGGCAGGTTAAAACAAATGAGGACAAAATGACTATAACCAAAAAATGGTTAATTACACGAATGCTTACAAGAAGCAAAAATAAAATGAGATGAAGATCAAATATATGATAGATAGATGGATGGATATATATATATAATATATGAAGATGTGCAACTTTCCTCAGGATAATAAAATTTTGATAACTTAAAAAATACTGGGGAGGGGGTTACCGTATCCAAAATGGGTATTTAGTATTCAATAATTAAGCTGAATGTTGACTTAGTCAGCATAAACTGTAGACCAGACGTGTACGGTGAATAAAACGTGTAAAAATCCATGATACTGGGCACTATATGGCCACTGGTATATATATAATATATATCTCAACGCAATGATAAATACAATGTGTAGGATTTAGCTGGACGAAGGCAAGAGAGTGTGAGTATGGAAAAGAGACCAAGAATAGAGGGACATAGAGGGAGGGAGGGGGAGAGAGAAAGAGAAAGAACAAAGACACAATTGAGCTAGTCTAGACAAAGTGAAAAAGTACAGTCCATGAATACATGAAGACATTGACCTGTTAAATATCAATCACAAGCACTTCAACAATGTGACCAATGTAATTTCCCATTTCTTCATTAAAAAGATTTTCTCAATAACTTTTCTGTTCAAAAGCAACATTTAAAAAAAAAAAAAAACAATGCAAAAATTGGAAATTCATATATGAGATCAATCATACCTGATGCTCCCTTCAGCATCGTTCAAAACTGTTTTTTTTTCCGATTTTGAGATATTTTACACAGGCCCATCATTGGTGCAATATAATATAATACAATGTATAATCATAATATCAAACTAACAATAATGGTACAGAATAAAAGAAAACAAGGTTGAGTGCAAAAAATAAAAAAAAGAGGCTAAAGGTAGTGGCTCATTTCTTTGCTGCGGCCTTCTTCCCTTTCCCTTTGGCCGCTGCCTTTGCCTTGGCTTTCTTTACTCCTCCTGAAATGAACATCACACCATTTTTATTTAACACACAAGCTTTTACAAATTATCATCTGTAAGATATGCAGTGGAGTCAGCTTAAACCAAACACGGTATTCCGAAAACAGCGATAATCCAAAAGAAAATAAAAAAACCTCCCATATTTTTTCTTCTATTTGAGCAACCTATCTTAACTGAAAATCCAGCTAGACCGAAGAAAACCTGGCTGTCGCCCAGATTTCGGTTTAAGTAGATTCCACTGTAAAACTATCTAAAAGACACATTTGCAAAGCACCTGTATTGTGTCATTTGCAGTATCAAACTCTGGAAAAGTGTTTTACTACTCAAGGAAGCCAAAAAAAATATAAAAAATAGCTACCATCGAAATTATCCAAGACGACCACCCATTGTCGAGAAGAAAGTGCTTTTTCTTCAACATATCATGGAAAGTGCCAACAAAATATTTCTTCAAACGAAAATGGGGAAGTGGGAAGTGGTCATTTGGACAGGTGGCCTCTCTCTTGGCTTCAATTCTAATTCAGGCTGCTATCCAACTGTCTGTTGGAAGCTTTGCTCTCCCGTGTTAAGGAATTCATGTTAAAAAGTCCTTCACAGATGGTCGCTTTTAAGGACAAGTGGGCTATCCCGAAAAATGCTATTTTGAGAAAATCGAAGGTAAAGTTTTTGCCCCTTGTTCAGTTTCATTAAAAAACAAGGAGAATTTTCTCTCTATAAACAAATATTCACACCAATGAAACCAAACTTCTCAAGTAGGGCAATGCCCACTTTTGGTGTAGGTCAAGATTTTTGGGAATCCCCGGAATCTGGGTTAGCCCGCTTGTCCTTTTAAAAGCGACCAGATATTTTCCAGTGTGTCTTTAAAAAATCAGACTTGATCAGATGTGACCAAACTGTGACGGGACCACAGCCTCCAGTGACATCCTTAAACAATCCCCACATAGATCAAAGAAAGTTCACAGTAAGGATAAGAAGGAGTAAGTTAACAGATAGAAAGAAAGCAAGAACATCATGACATGGAACTTACAACTCACATCCTCAAGCCATACTAAATATTTAAAATGATATTTAAAATGACATACAGATAATCATCATCATCATCAATGCCTTTCACCCCTGGCAGGGTATAGGCCACATACAGGCTCCTTCCATTTACAGTGGAAACCATATATATAACAGGGATCCGGTAATAACTGATGTTTTAAAATCCTAGTTTTTTCCTACTCTTTCTTCCTATTAAAAGTTATCGCCAAGAAAAGGGCCTCATTGGAGCCCAATCGGTTATAGCAGGGACAAAGGCTTGTTAACAATGTGTATAAAGTAAGAGAGAGAGAGAGAGAGAGAGAGAGAGAGAGAGTAATGCAGTGATGGAGCAAGCCCATGCAAGCCACGCCACTGCAAGCACACGCAGCAGGTGAAGCGAGAGAGGGCTGCGGTGAGCTGCAGACTTCAATCTAGCACTAAGCCTAGCTATACGCACACGTAATGTATCAGGCGGAGACCATGGGAAACTATCCATGAATAATACAGCTGGATTAGTCCACAAATGATTCCTTCCCTCGCATTTCTGATTTAACAGAGATCTGACACAACAGGACTTTTTCTCTGTTCCCAAAATCCCTGTTATATCAGGTTTCCACTGTATCTCTGTCCTGGGCCATCCTTCCAAGTGAGCTTCATCTTTCTCATGTCCCTTTCCACACATCTCCTCCATGTTTCTCGTGGCTTACCCTGCCTCGTGCTCCCTGTGGGTTCCACTGCAGCGATTGTCTTGTGATGTTTCCGCTGGGTTTTCTGAATGTGTGTCACATCCATCGCCACTTTCTTACTCCTATTTCTAATTCTATATATCCTTTTGTCCTGTCCTTTCCCACAGCTCACCATTTCTTATTTTATTCTGCCACTTAATTCTTAGGATACTCCTAATACATCTGTTGATGAAAGTCTGGAATTTATTCAGTACTGTCTTTGTTGTCTGTCTTTCAAGTTACACAGCCGTAGAAGAGCTCAGACTTGACCTTGGAGTTAGTACTAAGCCCAAAATAAATTTAAGAGAAAGACATGTGTCAACCAAACTAAAAGTCATACCTCTTCAAACTGATCTCTCCACTACAATTGTACTTCTCTAAAAATCAATTTGTTCGCCTTTCTCTCAAAAAGGCATACCTAGAACAATACAATACGTATGCTCTTCAATTTTGCTGTCACTAAACTTATCCATTGCCCTTGACACCACCATTTCAAAGCCATATTTCCTTATTTTTACATCATGTAGTTAGACAAAAATTATGATAAAAAGATGCTTACCTGTTTTCTTTCCTTTCTTTGCTGTTGCCTTCTTTGCTGGCTTTTTCGCTGGGAACAAAAAAGAAGCCATGGTTACTGTATAACTCCAACCAGAAGTGAGTGTTTCACAAAAGAATAGAAAACACATTTCCTGGTATTATAAAAAAAATATTATAAATTCGAACGACACCTCACAACAAAATTATGATAAATGCATTGGAAGTCCACATAATCATATAATTCAATCAAACTGCATTAATAAATTTCTTTTCAAAGCTAATTTTATCATACAGAAGTGAAGGAAAGTTATTAGAGGTGAGTTGCCAGATAAGCTCAATACTGACCACATTTTGCCATGAACATATAATAACAATAAAACAGAAAATTGTAATAGGCATCTTAAGCAAAGGCATCAACACAGGTGGATATGCCAAGCTAAACGCTATACACAAATGAGAAAGGCTAATAATATTTTGTTAATGACATACCCACAATTTGCATTGTGTCCAGGTGACGGAGTTTCTGCGTGTGTGTCAGGGGTCTGCCACTTAACTACACGACATAGACTAGACCACAACTGGTTCTAGTTTTAGTAACAGTTTTACGCCACTTGCTCTTGCAACATAATTTAAAGGTTATACAAGTGCCGAGGAATAGAGGTGTTACAAGAAAGTTACATACACAAAAAAGAAGGAGGAGAGAAAGGATATTTACTAGGAAAGAAGGAGCAAACCCCACCAGAGCACCCGCCAATCACCCACAGACCACTACTGGTCTTGAATACTTTCAATTGTCTTAGAGTAGTTAGTAGTTGTATCAGCTTTACCCTGCCAGCTCAGCAAGATGGTGTGGAAGTGGAAGGCCCAAAGACTTGTAAGGATGTATGATCCAAAACTGGGCACACTGACATAATTATAATTCTGGTTCCCAACGGTGTGCACCACTGGACTCTATTTAGAACCAAAGAAGGACAACTAGGGACAAAGAAGCACACCAGAGCACCCGTCAACCACTCACATCCTACCTGCTCTAGCTGCACCCGTCAACCACTCACATCCTACCTGCTTTAGCTGCACCCGTCAACCACTCACATCCTACCTGCTTTAGCTGCACCCGTCAACCACTCATATCCTACCTGCTTTAGCTGCACCTGTCCACCACTCACATCCTACCTGCTTTAGCTGCAGCTCCAGAGTCTCCGGCTGCCTTCTTTCCACGACCTTTAGCTGCTGCCATGATGAGAGAGCTAAGCAATTGATACTTGAACGTCACAACAGGATTGTCTGGAAATTTAAAGGAGAATTTTTTAATCCAAGTTGAAAGATACATCACAGGGTATTAACTTATTTCAAATCACAAGAATCAAGAAAGCTTACATCACAGGGTATTAACTTATTTCAAATCACAAGAATCAAGAAGGCTTACATCACAGGGTATTAACTTATTTCAAATCACAAGAATCAAGAAGGCTTACATCACAGGGTATTAACTTATTTCAAATCACAAGAATCAAGAAGGCTTACAGAGACAATGCCAGAATAAATGTTTTAAAACAAAACCTAAAAAACAACCAACATAAAGATCTGGTTTTCAAAAAGGAAAGCACTGCCTGGGCTTTATAATTTATAATAATTCTGCAGCACTTCTGCAGACCAATTCAACCAGAACATTTGAGCCATAGTCAAACCCATATATAGGACAGCCGATTAGAACAAAACTGTACAAGACAGTTTAAAAAATGGGGAGGTAGAAGAGATAAAAGATGTGTGGTGCTTGCTAATATGGGCTCACTGAATGATTGATAGAAAAAAACAATTCAATAAAAACAAAAACTAAAGTTGGACATTTTTACTTTAACTCCCGCATACAGAGAATAAGCACAACTTCAGGGGTCAAACTGCAGTACTGTTTGCTGCAGATCACACATAAAGCCATTAACTATAGCAAATCAATTATTTTAAAGAAAATTTCAAATCTAGAATCTAGATCTATGTAAAATATCAAATTTTATGGGCTTCAGGGGGCCAGTAACGCCAGATTTTCTTTTACCCCCCCTGTAACCCCCCGGGCCAAAGCATGTCTATAATCTCGATTAAGAAAAAGGCCGGCATTATTTCTCAGTACATTCGGGAAAATATAGCTAGGCACTATTTCTCCAAACGTTCGGGGTAATAAAGCTGGGCATTATTTCTCCGAACACTCTGAAATCACATCCTTTCCCGCAAATTTCGGATATTATATAGATCTATAATTATAGTATAGGCCTACCATAGATTGTTCGTATACAATATGGTTCAATCGGTCCAAAAAATGTCCGCAGTAAACATTTATATAAGAAATGCTACAGTTCCAAACAGTTTTTCGCTAGAACAGTGAACAGTGGCGGGGCGCCATTGGTGCAATTGGTGCAAGCGCTCCACCTAACCCTGCCCCCCCCCCCCCTTTCTAATAGTTCTAAACCAGTCAGTGCTCTAGATCTACACTAGGCCTAGCCCACTAAAATGTACACATCCTTGCGATCCATCACCCGCTGGCTGCGCCAGTGAAGAGACAGACAACGAGGATGGTTTATGCTCGTCGCACCGCTTGCGGTAGCGTCTACTAGGAGCAAGCAAAATCTCTGCACCAAAGTTATTTTTGTCACTGTAGAGAAATCTAGGCAACGTTCTTCCCGCACAAGAAGAAAGGTGCTTGAAACTCTTCTTCGCAGCCCCAATTTGGTGCAAGCTAAAAATTTGATCCAAGTTTCCGCGAGCCTATCTACAACGCTAGTAGAGTCTACGGTTACTCAATGAAGAATGGGTATCGAAACTGTTGTCTCCCTCTATTGTGTAACAAGTCCTGGTGCTGCACGAAGTAATTAGAAATCTTTAAATCTTCTCAGATTGTGAGCATAGTGAGTTGGTAGTATTATTTCACGTTATTGCAGCTTTAATGCGGTTTCATCTAGAAACAGTTGTAAATATCGATAGATGTAGATTACGGAATATCCTGCAGATTCTAATTGACTTTCTCTAGAAATCTTACTAGTAGATCTAGCTACTAAGCCTATTGCCCATTTGCTCAATTTCCAATTATGCACCACCATGTCTCCAACTCACGCAACGCCACTGCCTATGAAGGGTGCTGCTCTTGAACTTAATGTGTGGTGTAAACTCGTATGCTGTCTAGATCTAGATCTAGATCTACGGAGGGTTATTGATAACGACACATAGAACTAGCATCTGCGTCCTGCGTTTGTCGCGGCCGCGACCAATCAATCGTGGCTCGATTTTTTGGGCATTTTTTGGTCAAAGAAAAAAAAGAAAAGAAAAAAAAGAAAGAAACCGAACCTCTTTACTTTTGAAAGAAAGTTCAGCTAGCTTCACTTGGTCTCTTTCTCACTTGCTGTCACCACGTTGATTTGTTGAATATGTTACAGTTAACTTTTATTTTTCCCTCTTTGTGGTGTTTTATTTTGTTAGTGTGTATTTTTTTCTTTCTTGTCATTGTTCTGATGTGTTGTTTTTCTATCAATTCTTTTTTTGTTGGGGGAAAAAAAAGGGGGGGGGTGGGGGGGATGTTGTATAGTGTAACGTCATTTAATTTGATGTTCCTAGACCTTTATTAGACTCTAAATACATGTATATATATATATAGATTTAAATGTGTTATGTTAGAACGTATGTTCCACCAAAACCGATTACATGTACTGACACTGGCAGGCCCCTTAATGTGTGTGATTCCATAATTTACATGTAATATCCTGTACTTTGTTTTAAAATTACGCACATTTAGAGAACAGTTAAAACAGCCAATCTTCTTCGGACAAGTTGACTCACGCCCTTATTTGTTAATTTTTGTGGTTGTTTATGGGCTGTTCTAATTTTGATTTCATTCGGTTGTGAAACCTTTCTTTTTCACGTTTTTACACTCATCTAAAAATCTCTCGACTAGCTCTTGAAAATTGAAATAGATATAGATCTAGACCTAAACATTTGCTCCTGTGTGTGTGTGTGTGTGTGTGTATGCATGTGTGAGTGTGTGGTAGTAAGTGTGTAAGTGGAGAGTGAGGAGCGTGTGTGTGTTTGTTTTTCGAGCTTTATTTCAGCCTTTATTCAGTAACAGTTCAAAGTATACAAAAATAGAAACACAGGATCCATTCACTCCAGGGCTCATGAGTCGTTAAATTCCTCTCTTTCAGTTTCACTCTTTCATTCAATTCCCGTGTTCTCTCGTGTGGCTCATCTCCGTCCGTATGACTTTCACACCCCACCCCCTCCCTCCAAGCACACACAAAGAAAATATCACTCATTCCCTTGCCACCCTGTGAACCATGGACAATAATATTAGCAAAACACTGCCTTAGCCGCATTCCTTTCGTTCGTGAGCTGTGGACCAGGCCAGGGGGGTCAGTGTCGTCCCCTTGTAGTTGTAGTTGCTGTCGCCTGTGGATACACTCGTACATTCTTCCTTTCACCTGCTCTGTCACTCACACAGTCTCTCCATCCACAGCTCAGCTCGTCATACGTTCAAAAGTTGCCCACTGATCATGTTTAGTTAGTGTGTGTATAAGTTTGTGTGTGTACATGTGCATGATGGTGGTGGGTGTGTGGTGGGTGTTACAGAAGGTTGTCTGTCGGCGGGCTTGCCATGCGGTGTTCCTTCCCAGACCAGAGGCAGAATGAAAGTTGGCGTCGAACTCTCGCAATAAATAGGCAAAAAATCACGAGACCGGAAGCCGGAAACCGTTCGGAGAAATAAAGATCGGCACTATTTCTCCGAACGTTCAATCAGATATTTCAAAAACTATTAATTTGCGACAGAAATGAAGTTGATATTCATGTTCAGCGCATCAAGTAAAAAATGGGTAGCTTAAGTGTGAGATGGGAGGGAAAGTAAAAAAAATACCATAGTGATAGTCTAAGTCTAAGTAGGAAGGCCAAAGTTAAAAGGAACATCAGTCGAACGTGGAATCGATAGATCTAGATCTGGAAAATTATGTAAAATGCTAGATTTTGATCTAAAAATCAAAACTCCATTCAAGCTACAGCTACAGATAGCTGAACAGTGCACAAACCATGTCAACAGTTCAGTAAACAGTAACATTAACAATCCTATCCAAGCCCAAGCTTGCAGTTTGACCTTTTACACACATCAACAAGTTCTGCACTGGTGCTATCAACACAAACAGGAACAGAAAACCTTGCTATTATGCACAGATGTCACGATTGCAAGACAAAACGAGTCTCAAATTTATTCTGCTGTTGATAAATAGATTGCAACCTCACAGTTTCGGGCTGAGCTGATCCGCAAATTCACAGACCACTTCCCCAATGGCTTCGAAGGTAGGCCTACGTCCCAGGGTGAAGCGTAGCAGTCGATAAAAACTTCATGCAAATTGAGTAATTTGGCCTCTAATCGCACTAAAAATACACCCCAAGCACGTGACTTTAAAACTTACTGCGCACTCCAAGGCACAAAACACTCTATGATCACTGGCAATGCTTGTCATTGTAAATCACTTTTAAAACAATTGACATAAAAGTAAGTGGGAAACATTACCTGAATTCGTCAGCACGTCTGTCTACCTTCCTGAACCAAGAAAACGACGCTATGAGTTGTAGTTTGGAACGTTGAAAGTAGGTCGATATGTCAAAATTGACCAATGAACGCCGTGCACACGACCAAAACAAAATTCGACGAATCAACGCGCGTTTTGCAACTTGCTATCTGGGGAAACCGCGTCACGATTCAAGCTGGCCTGGAGAAGAAACGGTTCGAAGTGAAAGACAAAAATAGACCATCCAAAATGCGGGTCAGCGAGGTGGAGAGTGGAGAGAGTGGAGGCAGCCATCGCAACATAACAGTGTAGTAATCGGTCTCTCGCATAGACTTGCACTATATTTGGACTGTGGGCCAGGTCGATGGGTTTTCGCTCTCGTTTCCGCGGCCCTCGCACCTGACCTCGTTTCTTGTTGTTAACGCATTACGTTGACCTCAGCGTGCGGTCAGGGGTTAGGTGGGCGGGGAGAAAAATATTATTTTTGTTTCTCTCACTAGTCTCACCAATGAGTAGGCCCTATGAAAGGCAGCATGGCCGCAGTTTGGACAGGGCAGGCCAATACGTTCTTCCAAGTTCCAGGGGCAGGCACACGCATGAATGTAGGCTACCTTGTTGGCGGGAACTTTACTGTCTTGCGTTACAAAAAAGTTCGTCCGTCAAACGGACTCTCTCTCTCTCTCTCTCTCTCTCTCTCTCTCTCTCTCTCTCTCTCTCTCTCTCTCTCTCTTTCAGATCCTGTAAAATTGTGTTCTCTTGGCAGATTGTGGGGGTTTGGCGTTGGATCTCACCAGAGGGGGTGTTGCGTAGACATTTGGTGTAAGTGAAAGCTCTCATCAGCTCTAGAGTCATTATTTTTTGTTTCCCTTCGCCCAAGCCAATCCACCAACCATGCTCAAGAACATAGATCTTGTCCCTGGTCTCTTACAGAAATATGTAGGGCCTACGTATTATCTCTGGGGGATTTCAACACAGGCCTCAGCTAACTCCACTTAGAGTTACGGGTCACTAGCTCAAATTTAATCCGCCTCCCCCTCCCTCCTTCCTCCTAACCTCTCCCCACCCCTGATGGAAGCTCTGAGGGACAAAGACAAGTGTGGAGAGGGCATGAAAGCCAACCAGTGCATAACGTCGGCCAGCTGTTGTAATGTAGCAAGAAAAAACAAAACAAAACAATGTCGATACAATTGGTAAAAGAAATACCCCGTTCTCTCTCTCTCTCTCTCTCTCTCTCTCTCTCTCTCTCTCTCTCTCTCTCTCTCCTAAGATCCTGTAAAATTTCGTTCTCTGGGCTGATTGCCAACTAAGTTAATTCCAGAGTTTTCTGGTCCATGCCGTACCTAAGTGTCCAAAGCCCTGCCTCGTGCGACCCATTAATCGCGTTGTGTTCATGCCATGCTGAAATCATCATCATCATCATCATCATCATCATCATCATCCGGTGCCTTGCCGACTGGCGTGGGCGATCATGGACCTCCGCTTCACTCTGTCTTGCGTTGCAGTTCTGTTGTTCTTGCTGCTCCTAGCCATGTTGTCAACTTGTCCGGCCCCTTTTTTTTTTTTACTTTCCACGAGCAGCGTCTCGTCTGTTCTAATAGGCCTATGTATCTGCCACCCACCCGTGTGGTTCTCGCGGCCCTGTCCAAGAGAGGGGGGAGCAAAGAAGAGGACCACTGTATCCGTACCGTACATGTCGTAGAAGGCGACTAAAGCTGGTTGGGCAAAGGGTAGCAGCCCTTTCCCGTAAAACAAAAAGCAGCTACAAAAACATCAACAGCAAAAGCAACACGACCGCCAGCTCTGGAAGATGGAGGACCTTCATCACCGAGGAAAGGAGAAAATATGGAGTGTAAGACCAAAGATGACATGGAGGCGAGCGGTACAAGCGGAAATTGAAACAGCTAGAAAAGGATGCTTAGGACAGGCTTCGCTGGAGTAATGCTGTTGATGGCTGTGCTCCACTGGGAGTTAAAACAGGCAAGAGAGAGAGAGAGAGAGGGAGGGAGAGAGAGAGAGAGAGAGAGAGAGAGAGAGAGAGAGAGATCTGCCACCACCCTTTGTATGAAAAGACGAAGAGCCATTATTCCGTCCTAATAACCTACAAAAAATAAAAAATTAAAAGTGAAATAAAGGAAATGGGACACACATGTAAGACATCTATTAATTTCGTTTTGTTTCTTGCTCTTTACATTTTTGTTTTGAGCGCCCATTAATACAGCTAGATCTAGACAATTATTAAAGAGACGAAGTTCTTCTACCTTGCCCGCTAAGGCCAATCAAGAGGCCGTGGAATACAGCATAATGATATACTAGCACATTATAGATCTACGGGGTGACCATAGGGGGATCGAGTCGGGTCGGTTTGCTAGCCAGATTGAGGGCGCAAAGCGGCTATATATCGTGGCTCAAGCTGATCGTGCCCGACTTGTCGCTTCAAAATTTTGTTTCAGGCGACAAATCGGGCGATCGATCCAACCCGACCCGACCCTACCAGACCCGACCCGACCCGACTCGATCCCATCCACAATTGGCACAGTTGGAGGTACTCGCTTACATTTAAATAACTTCTCAGCAAAGGAATCGAATCCATGTCTTCTTTTTTTCTTCTTTTTTTTTT
>NW_004797711.1:320507-356437 GCF_000002075.1 Aplysia californica | reverse complement strand
GGGAGTTGACATTATTGTGTCTGAGGTGGACCACCACGACTGTGTGTGTAGTTGATGTGGAGAGGTTAATATTTCATGGATAGAGGCTTACTGGCACTACTGTCCGCAGATGATTACGATTATTTGCAAACTGATTGATAAAAAATATACACTAGAATATGAATTTTCTAGCGGACATCAGTGGATAAATCTTACTAAGAGTTTAGGAAAACCGCAGAAACTTTGAACCGTGCGAAGAAGTTATGTAAAAAAAATTGAGAAACTGGGCAACGAAAAGAGGTCGTAACTTGGACAGTTGAAGCTCTCCAATGTGTATGTTTTCATTTCGACTTTACGTTAGGCAACGCGCATGCGGCATTTATCACTAATCCAAGATGGCTGACATGGGAACAGAAACGAATGTTGATCCTGACGAGTTCAACCCACAGGATTGGAAGGCGGTGTCACTTACCCATGTTGAATACCCTAAAGGTAAGGGTGTTAAGTTTGAATAGAACTGATGCATTTTTCACCCTAATCAGTAGAACAGAAGGAGTTGTTTTGTCATGTCGGCTGTTGCAAAGCACCACACAGTGTCAGTGGCAAGAAGACACTGCACTGATTTGACTGAGGAGATGATTGCGAGTTGACAGCAGCGTTGACAACATTGCAATTGCATCGGCGGTTGTCAATCTAGATTCCAGATCTAGTCTATAGTAGGCCTATAGACCATTCGTAGATAATAGTATAATAGTACAGTGTAGATCTACTATTCATGTGTATTTAGAACGAAGTGACTATTCGGACTCGAGTCCGAATTTAACAATGTTATTCGAACTCTGATTCTTAATTCTTGTCCAGCATGACATCACTTCCGACTTCCTGTGACTTGTGACTCCGGCTTCCTGTCCTGCCTCACTCGTGACTCGCCTCAGGCTGGGTAGAGACCGGGATCACTTCGGGCAAAATGGCGTTAAAAAATTGTGCAGGAGCCGAGTTTTTATCTTATGATGAATTTGAGGCCGGCCTGAAAAGTTATAGCGGTTCTAATAAATGTTTATTTGTCAAGATGCCGTTAGAAGCATTTTAAGATGGCTCGTTAGTGTGTGTCGGGGTTGGATGGGCGGCCTGCACACGTGTGGCTGTGTGTGCGTGTCAGGGAGGGGGGGGGGGGGGGCACTATCGGTCCGGGTGTTGAACGTCGCATACGCGTCAGTCTTTTTCCCCCCCGGCAACTGATCATTATTACAGTAATAAGCTAGTCTTGACGTAGATCTACGTAATGAATTAGGGCTCCCCTTTACACACATTTGTGCGTATATTACCCCGTAAACCTGCAAATTACCCCCTTTTAGTTTTGGTGGTGCGTGAGCTTTACTCTTTAAAATTTCGTTTCGGGGGTTTGCATACACTTTAAAACTCAAGTAATATGCGTCTGGCAGTCATCATTTCCCCCCTTCTCTACCCCGAAGCCGAGTCAATGATTTAACAACACACCCACACACATAACACCGCAGTCACATTTTGTTTGTTACTCTATGTCAGAAGCAGAAGACCTAGAATCTACTTATCAATCATCTGTGCGCAGTTCCCGGCGACACAGGCTTGCTTGAGCACAGAAGCTCTGCCCACATTGTGGTCGCTCACATTATATTTGCCGGTCTCGTGCCTTGAGTTTACCCTTGCCGTGAGATTACCCCCATCCTTCTTTAACACATTAGATCTAGTAAGCATGAATTGTCCACCATCGAACGACTGGGATGGCTCTGAAGAATAAAGAATTAGTTTATTTTCCAAACCTGCCACTCATCCCGATGTATTCGGGATATTCAGATTTTTTGCCCCAAATTTCCAAGCATCTTGATTATCTCAATGTTGATCCTGTGTATCCGGATTTTTATTTTTTTTTGGGTTCCGACTGTTGTGCCGGATTTTTTGTAAAATCTTATTCTGCCTTCTTTTCTGTCGTGGGAAGCACTCGTTAAACTTTTTGTCAGCAGAAACTCGAAGCACTATTTTCCTAAATGTCTATGTCGAATTTAGTTGTTGTGTTGGATCTTTGCACGCCTGTGTTGTTTCAAGAAACATGTATAATGGAAGTAGTAGTGGTTGGGAATTCTGACTTGGGACATTCTCAAGACCGTTCCATCCTCAGTTCTGTGAACTGCAGAATTTTCAGTTTGAGGAAATTGGCACATGACTGCATGAAGTTATTGGCGAGAATTATTTTCACGTTTACGCCAATTTTTGGATTTTTTTGTTTTGTTTTTCGAAGACCAAGATATTCGAAGAGGTTATAAATAATTCAAAGAATTTTGCAAGCATTGTTGTGAATCGTGTTACACTTTCATAATGTTAAAGTTTTATTTTTCTGTTTTTCTGTTTTCTTTTTCAGGAGATTTCTTAGGTTTGATCTTGGCATGGTTCAGCTTACTTCCGTTTATGCTCATTGTGAGCTTCGTAACCCTCACTCTGTTCCGTAGAGATTTACACACGGTAAGTGAGTGTTTTGTTTACAAGCAGGGTTTTATGTCACACTGGCCAAGTTTTCAACCCAAAAAAAAGTGCCAGAAAGATTGCGACGAAGGTATCATGCTGGTTCATACCACATTTCATACTCCTTTTGTTGTCTAGAATCAGGGCTGATGAACGGAACCCTGACACATGTGAAGGGAAAGAACACTGCTTTAGAAAGGAGAAATAGACAAGAGTCGTGAGTGTCGAAGTAGAAATGCATTTACCTTGATTTTTTAAAATGGAATGTTTCTTTTGCTGTTAATGTTTATCAGAATTAACTTGTTTCTATTTGATTACTCTTTGATTCTTCAAATTTTTCCGTGAATTTTAGAAATAATAAATCAAAATATTGACCAAAATGAAGCCGTGCTGTGAACTGTTGTGAATGCAACCAACTTGTGTTTTGTGCGTTCATATGACCTAATGCTGTTGTGAGTGCTGTAAGACTCTTACTAAACTAAACTCTTTGATTCCTCAAAATAATCTTTGACGTCCTAACTGGTCTTCAATACTGAAAGGCATGTGAACAATCTACTTATTTCAGATTGCATTTTTTGCTGGCATTGTGATGAATGAAGCTATCAACTTGGCTGTGAAACACACAGTCAGGGAACCACGTCCCCTTAGAGGTAAGTATTTCAGTCTTTTCTTCGTTTTTTTTATACATCCATGAGGTCATTTTAAACAAATGTGTCTGTGTGTCATTTAAGTGTTTAAAAGATTTTATAGTTGCGTTTGTGACCCGCTATTTCCAGGGTGCCATGATAGTCGAAGCAGACTTTGTGCTGTTGAAGCTAGAAAGGTGAGAAGAGTAAGTCTGATTCCCTGTGAGGACTTCTCTGTTGACACCCACCCCTTGGCGCTCATATGGTCTAATGCAATTGCGAGGGCCGTAAAACCGTACTAAAAACAAATCATAGTCTTTTAATGAATATTTGCTTTCATTTTATTGTTGATAATAATACTGATTGTCCAAAAAGCATTTTTGCATGCTGGTGAATAGTTTGTCAAAAAATTTTGTACAATTAGGTTTTTACAAAAATTCCATGTTGCGTCTATTATGCTGTATAAAAATTGCTTTAAAAGTACAGTAGTGTCGGCCTAAAAATCCCACCTCTTACGATCCCAGTTCGCTTAAGATCCAGCTGTTTTAAGGAAACAGAATTTTTACTATACAAAAGTCACCCCTATGATCCTGCTCTGATTCGCTTTGAAGTCTGCAGTTGGCTAAGATCCCGTTTTTCAAATCATAATTTACGGAAAAAATACCCCAGGCAGGCCCAGCTGATCAACCAAGAATGAAAAGTTGAGATCGTTGAACTGCCCGTCGTGTCAAAGATCATCCACCCTCATGAATATGATCGCATGTGCGCTATAAAACTCGATGAAAAGGTACAATTTGTCTGCGGTACAAGGTGTGAACTGACCGACGTGTTTGTTTTCCCTGAACATTGCACTCGCATATGAGCTCCACCTATACTTACACCACACGTTGAATGGGTAGGGCCTACAAGTTTGCTTAAGGCAGGATCACATTGAACTGTGAACTCTTCCCTAACCTTTGCTGCAGTTGTCTCTACTCAGGTAGTATATTAATGGATATTTACTTTTAGTGGTTGGTTGACTGGTGCTCTGGTGTGGTTTGCTCCTTCTTTCCTATCAGTCCTTATCTCTCCTTCTTTCCTTTATATTTTTTCTTTAGTAACTAATAGTAACCCTTAATCTTCAGCACTAGGTGACTTTTTTGTGTTGCAAGTACTGTAAAACTCTTACTGGAACTAAAACTAATCAATTTCTGTGACAGGTCGTCAAAACTTGTACACAGAGTACGGGATGCCATCCAGTCACTCTCAGTTCATGTGGTTCTTTGCAACATACTTCACATTGTTTCTTTTGATCAGGTATGTAGTTCACTCTTTAGTTAAACATTTTCTTTTCTCCCTATTGTAATAATAATAATGATAGTTCAGCTGTCAAATGTCTGACGATGACCAGTGCATCTGGAGAGGAGAATATTTAAGAACAAATGGAAGTAGAAGAAATAACGGTTAAGATAAACCGTGGCTTCTGGTGTGGCCAATGAGGCTTAATTCGGGCAGAGAAAAGTTTGCCTCTTTTAGAGCACTGTAAAGCCTCATTTCCATTAAAGCAACGCATGCGCTGTGTAAATGCAGTTGTTATTATTATTAATTATAATTTACTGTCCCAAATGTTTGATATGAGGAAGGCTAATTTCATAATTTGGCCCCTCGTTCTTCCCTGGTTTTGTCCTTTCCCATGACGTGTTTGATTATGCTGCAGGTTGCACATAACTGGCGTCTGAGGTGTAGTGGTCAGGTGCTTTTGCTGTCACACGCAGGACACCTGGGGTGGATTTTTATCTGTTATCTCTGTCTTTCTGCTAAGATGTTGTATCCCTACCAGCCTGGGCTGGCCCTGACAGACAAGGTCGAAGCCGGCCTCCTAAATGGTCTGGGCGTAAACACATTACTTAAAAAATAATAGTTACACTCATTTTCTTTCACTCTTTTCTGTTGTGATGTCTTTCCTGATTTAGAGAGTGGGTGGTTAATGGGTGCTCTGTTGTGGTTTGCTTCTTCTTTCCTATCAAGCATCTATCGTCCTTATCTCCCCTTATGGGTGGTTGGCGGGTGCTTTGGTGTGGTTTGCTCCTTCTTTCCTCTTAAACATCTATCGTCCTTATCTCTCCTCCTTTTTTACGTTTGTTGTTACTCTCTTGTAACACCTCTAATCTTCGGCACTTATATGACCTTATTGTGTTGCAAGTGCCGTAAAACTCTTTGCTAAACTAACTATCTCCCCTTCTTCTTTTTCATGTTTGTTAATCTCTTGTTACACTTGTTACACCTCTAATCTTCTGGCGCTCATATAACCTTATGCCATTGCGAGCGCCGTAAAACCTCTATTAAAACTATAAACTGATTTAGAGACTCATGAGCACAAAGATCCAACCTGCCACTTTCTGATAATTCCCAAAATGTGATGTTGTACCCATGGAATGGAAGAGAGTAGTTATATTGCAATCCCCCGGGGCAGTGCCACTGACTGTAGTGTCCTTAGGCCATTCCCAAAGGGGGGACATTTCTCGTTCAAGCACAGTAGAATTGTAAATGGGCTGATTCATCAATGTCACGCTCATAGCTGTGCCTGATCTACAACAGGGAACTGCTGCTTTTTCTTTCCTTATCCTTACTATTGTCATTTTCCTTTACTTCTTTTTTATGTTTGTCACACTCTTGTGACCCGCTATTTCCGGGGTGCCTTAATAGTAGAAGCAGACTTTGTGCTGTTGAAGCTAGAGAGGTGAGGTGAGCAGAGTAAGTCTGATTCCCTGTAAAGACTTCTCTGCAAGCGCCGTAAAACCATCTACTAAAAAACACAAAATGTGATGTAAAACCCATGGAATTGGAGAGGGTAGTGAGTGATATTGCAGATGTTGTATGGTGTTGTTTTCCAGGTTATACAAGAACTCCAATATAATTGATGACCTGTGGAAGTATGCCTGTGGTGCCGGGGGCGTCATCTGTGCTTTCATTGTTGGATGGAGCAGGTAATTTACTTCAGGTTTTAAAATTTGACTTAAAAATTTTTTGTTAGTTTTTGTGCATGTGTTTGTCTTCTTTGTAATTTGTTAGTGTCATGGACCTTCTCTGTGGGTGTCTGGCGGGTGCTTGGGTGTGGTTTGCTCCTTCTTTCCTCTATCAAACATCTGCCATCCTTATCTCCCCTTCTTCTTTTTTGTGTGTATGTTACTCTCTTGTAACACATAATCTATTCTTAGGCACTTATATGACCTTATTGTGTTGCAAGTGCCGTAAAACTCTTATGAAAACTAAAATGTACCTGAATTTTATAAAGGTTGTCCTTTATATTGTTGCAGGGTGTACCTAAAGTTTATAAACGTTATCCTAAAGTTTATAAACGTTGTCCTAAAGTTTATAAACATTGTCCTTTCTCTGTTGTTGCGAGGTGTACCTGAATTTTATAAAGGTTGTCCTTTGTGTTGTTGGAGGGTGTACCTGAAGTTTACAAATGTTGTCCCAAAGTTTATGAATGTCCTTTCTCTGTTGTTGCAGGGTGTACCTGAAGTATCACACAGTGAGCCAAGTAGTCCTGGGTGGGGCGCTGGGCTCCGTCATGGCCGGTCTGTGGTTCGCTCTTGTGCAGCTTCTGCTGACCCCGTTGTTCCCATTGATTGCTAACAGGTAAAACACACGAGGAGGAAGTAAGGGGGGGGGGGGAGGGTACCGTCATCATCAGCATCATCATCATTATCATCATCATCATCATCAGATGCAGCCATGAAAAGGAGGATGTCAAACATATGTTTGAATGTCCAGGAACAATGGCAATTCGAATGGAGTTATTTGGACGAGTGGAGGTGCCGTTAAGCATGTTGATAATGGAACCGAAAAAGAGAGCCTCGCTCTGGCTCGAAGATTTCTTCGTGGAGTCCACCAGGCCCATTAAGGAAACAAACAACAAAAAAAGTCATCATCATCGTCGGCATCATCATCATCAGCATCATTACCGACTTAACAAAATTCCTCTTTACCTTGTTTCGTTTCTCTAGGAAACATAACAATTTGCACCATGTCTGTACATTCTTACGTAACCAACAAATACTGGCACCAAGATTAGGACACAGGACCAAAAAAAAGGGGGGGGGGAAGGGTGGAGGAGGGGAAGGGAGTGCACCAGCATCTGTGGTGTAATGGTTAGGAGTTTTGCCATCGCACGTGGAAGACCCTCGTCGTTTGATTCCCGGGTGGGGGAGTATTTTTATTGGGTAGCTCGGTCTTTCTGCTGGGTTGTTGTGTCCCTTTCAGCTCAGGACAGCTCTGACAAGCAGGGTGAAGCTCACCTCCTAAATAATAGAAATTGTGTTGCTGGTGGTGTAAAAACGCCTATATATGTAAAGAAAGGGGGGGGGGGAATGTTAGCTATTGCCTTTGGCATTGTGTCGGTACCCTTTGTCACCTTTATGTAACAGTTATTGTTAGAACAATGGGCTTTCTCAGAGTAATAATGTTCTTCCTATCAAACATCTATCGTTCTTATCTCCCTTTCTTCTTTTTTATGTTTGTTACTCTCTTGTAACACCTCTAATCCTCTGACGCTCTTATGACCTTATGCAGTTGCGAGCGCGGTAAACCCTCTATTGATACTTTTAAAAAAGAGTAATAATGTTCTATTTTATGCCATCTCGTATTATTATTTTTATCGGACTATAGGCACAAAGGTTTAGACAATGGTTTGTGAACTGTCCTGAAAAAGTGCAGGAGAAAAACAATTTGTACGCCAAATGCTTTGTACCGAGATTGTTCAAAGTTGCTGAACGGTGCAGCTTTTGCTTAGTTTATGCTAGGAGTAAAAATGAAGCTCCAGGGTATGTTTGCTTAGACAGGGGAAATCGCCCAAGATGGCCACCCAAAGTGGAGTGGAAAAATGGTTGTCTTAGGCAGGTGTACCTGTTGGACAGTGTCATTATGGTATAAAAATAATGCACGAGGTGGGAAGTGGTCGTTGGTACAGGTGATTCAGGGTTCTTGCAGCCTTCTTGAATTCAAGGACTTCTTGAAAATTGCTTGAATTTGCGTTCAAGGAAAAATCTCCTTGAAAACTCCTTGAATTTGAAGAACCTCCTTGAAAACTCCTACTCCTTGAATTTTACCAGATCGGACATGAACAAAGTTTTTGTCGGAAAGTCGAAACTACGATTCCCTTTCAGACAAGTGTAGGCCTATCGGAAATAAGCGTTCAGCCTGAATTTCTTAACCAAATCTCCTTGAATTTAAAAAAATTTCTCCTTGAAACCTACTAGAAGTCTCCTTGAATTTGGTGGGAAGTTCATGTCAGGAACCCTGGTGATTGTCTTGGACAGGTGGCGGTTCAAACAGGGGTGACTGTACATCATAATGTTATGCGTCAGGTTCTACCAGCTGCTGCTAGTGATGGGACAGTGCTTTTTGAGATCACACGTAGATGAGTTGCCAGTTTGTTACATCAAACAAAGTGTGTAAAACTCTGGTAGGGCTATGATGTCATTCAACGTCCGGTTTTTGAAATAAGGAATAGTAGTTCTGAATATTAAAAACAATCACTTCAATCAGGAAACGACAAATGCAGTTTTTGGGACTCCTGAATAGACATAAGGGTCTTGAACATCTAGCTCTCACTGGCAAAACTGAGGGCAAGCGAGGCAGGGGTAGGCCCAGAACGACATACTTAGGGAACCTAAACAAATGGGTAACAGGGAAAGATCAGGGAAACGTAGCTTTTTTGGGAGCATCCGAGCAAAGGAATGCCGATGTCTGTCGCAGATCTGGCTCTGGATGATGACGATGAGTTTTGAATGTGATTTCTATGATGTCATCAGGCACATTATTGGAGGAAAATCAAGCCTTTTAACATGGAGAGGAGAAAACTACTCCCTGCAGGCTGAACTCCTAAACACCACCACCACACACACACACGCACGCACGCACGCACGCACGCACGCACGCGCGCACGCGCGCGCGCGCGCGCGCACACACATACGCACACATGCGCGCACACACACACACACACACACATGCGCGCGCACACATACGCACACGCGCGCGCACACACACACATACACACACTCACTCACACTCACACACACGCACACACACACACACACACACACACACACACACACACACACACACACACACGTGCACACACACACCACATACGCACTCTCACACACACACACACCACAGGCACACACTCACACACACACACACCACAGGCACACACACACACACACACACACACACACGCACACACACACACACACACACACACACACACACACACACACCCTCCCTCACCAATGCTTACATACTCTCTACCTATCCTGAGGAGTGGAGTTGGTGTTGTGTTTGAGACCCTTCCCCTTACCTGTAACTATCAAGCTCAATAGCCAACATCAGGGGGTAGTGTATACTTTGTCTCTCTCTTCCTTCTAACACAAAAAGGACATTTTTGTTTTTTCTTATTACCTACTTAAAATCTTAGTTTGATTACCTCAAACATTTTTATGTCGAGCACAGTGATCACCTTTTGGGTATCATCATTTTTTAAAAATGTTGAGTACAATGATCACTTTTTGGGTATCGTCATTCTTTTTTTTTAATGGTGATTTTTATGTCCAGCACAATGATCACTTTTTGGGTAGCATTTTATTTTTTTTTTGTGGTTTTTTTTTTTCACCAAGTCAACGTTCCTTGTTGTCTCCTTAGCCCTGTGGGGGAACTGTTCATGCTGAGAGACTCCACGTTGATCCCGCATGTTTTGTGGTTCGAGTACACCTGCTCCAGGTCAGAGGCCAGGTATGTTCCCTCATCTTTGTTGCAGTTGTGGAAACCTGCATTCAACGCAGGCGCGACCCCCCCCCCCCCCCCACCCTGTGGCAGTGCACTGACTGAAGTGTCTTTAGGCCATTCCCAAAGGGGGGGGGACATTTCTCGTTCTTATGCACAGTAGAATTGTAAATGAGCTGATTCATCAATGTCATGCTCATACTGTGCCGGAACAACATAGGGGGAACTGCTGCTTTTTCTTTCCTAATCCTTACTATCGTCATTTTCCTCTACCTCTTTTATATGTTTGTCACTCTCTTGTGACCCGCTATTTCCGTGGTGCCTTGAAAGTCGAAGCAGACTTTGTGCTGTTGAAGCTAGAGAGGTGAGCAGAGTAAGTCCGATTCCCTGTAAAGACTTCTCTGTTGACATCCACCCCTTGACGCTCATATGACCTTATGCAGTTGCGAGCGCCTTAGAACCTCTACTAAATAAAATAAATAAACGTAGGTGCCACAGTGGTAGGTTACTTTTTGATTATGGTGGTAGTACCTTTGAATTTGTCCAGATGGCAACCCACTGTTGAGAAAGATGGCAACCCACTGTTGAGAAGAAGAGCGGTTGTCTTGAGAAAGGTGGACGTCTTGCGCAATGGTATTACTATGGAAAAAAATATGTTAAGAGACGATGTGGAAAGTGGTCATTTTTTGGGGTGATTTTCAATTGTGAAAAAGCAAAATTGAGGATAAATGAACCTGAAAAAGGGACTCAAAGTACGGCCAATTAAATTGGCCATGGCACCACAAAATGAGACTTGTGGCCAATTTAATTCATTGGCTAGTTAACACGAGGAGGGTAAAGTTGCGAGTTGTGCTGTACCAAAACAGGAAGATCTGACTGTTTTGTGGCTTTTCTCATCTCCCTGTTAAAGCGAATGGTGTTGATCAGGGTGTTTAACCCATTCACCTACGTGCGCAGTGGCGACCGACAATGGCATGGTTGTAAACTGTTCTGTATTTGTGTAATATTGTGTATTCATGTATGTATTTGTGCATGTATTTATGTATGTACGTAGGCCTATTTATAATTATGTATTTATGTATGTATTTGTGCATGTATTATGTATGTACGTATTTATAATTATGTATGTTTGCCATTGTAAACCAATGTGCCCTTCGTGGGTGGTTGGTGGGTGCTCTGGTGTGGTTTGCTCCTTCTTTCCTATCAAACATCTATCGTCCTTATCTCCCCTCCTTCTTTTTTATGTTTGTTACTCTCTTGTAACACCTCTAATCTTCTGGCACTCATATGACCTTATGCAGTTGCGAGTGCCGTAAAACCTCTACTAAAACTAACAAAAGTGCCCTTCTGGGACAAATAAAAGTGTAATTTATTAATTTTAAATTATTTTATTACTTTTCCTCATCTCTCTGCAGGAGCAGACAGCGAAAGATGTCCTCTCGCAAGTCCCAATGATATGAGGCTTTTCTAGAGCAGCTGCTAGGTAGGAACTAATGTAACACTGTACTAACTGGCTTGTGCCCCACCCTATGTGCGACCCGCGGAGTGAGGCGGGTGGGCGGGCAACAGATCACCGGAGAGCTCCCGCTGCACCGAGTAGGGAGGTGACGGGAAATGTGCTGTGATACTCGAGAAAATCTACGCAGAATATATGAGCATTGCTTCCACGTGTTTGTAGAGATTTTTTTGGTTTTTATCTCAGATTTAAATGATTGTGTGTATTTTTATTCTTGTTCTACTAGTGCTAGTAGTGTGTGGGTTTGTGCATTTTTCCGTTGATTGCATGGATGCTGTTTCCTGGCCTGTTTTCGAGTGTGTTGCTTCTTTTTTTGGGGTTTTTCTGGTGCTCTTTTCTTTATGTTTTGAAGGGGGGTGGGGGTGTCTTTTCCCTATTAAAAAAAAAATTTGAAGCTGAATTTTAAAAACATATTACCTGACTTCTTAACTCTTTCCATGTAAGATGAAGTCAATAGAACCGAGTAGTAACATGTTTTCAACAAGAATTATCGTTATTAGTTGTTTTTGAAAAATTACTAAAAACATGGACAAGAAAGGAAGTGAAGGATTGAGTACCATATGGACGTTAGGTTGTGGATCGACATTGGCAGAGGTGTGTCGCAGAACGTCAATGATACACCATATATTGGCAGGGAAAGAGTTAAGGGGAAAGAAACATCAGTGGAGATAGTCTTATTAAGGTTTGAGGGTTTGGTAAATCATTAGGTTTTTCGACATTGGGGTTTTGTTTTTTTCCTTTTCTTTCTTTCTTATTCTGTTTTGTGACTGGAAATGGTAAGAATTGTAATTTTGATATAGTTGTGTGGTTATGCTTAAGATAGGATGACTGGTTGTTTTGTATGGTTCATCAAGACAGAGGATAGAAAAGCCGGTTATTTATTCGAAGTCTGTGTCTCTCTGTCTCTCTCTCTCTCTATTTCATTCTCTCTCTCTGTCTCTCTCTCTTTCTCTCTCTCTCTCTCTCTGCCTTGCTCTCTGTCTCTCTCTCGCTCTCTCTCTCTCTCTTGCTCTCTCTCTCGCTCTCCCTCTCTCTCTCCCTCTCTCTCTCTCTCTCTCTCTCTCTCTCTCTCTCTCTCTCTCTCTCTCAAATGATTGGTTGTGACTTTTTGTTACAATATTGACAGCTCCTTGGTACGTGTTTTTAATAATTTGCGGTAAACCTGTGGCCTCCCAGCACTGTGATTTCATTACAATTACATAAACCAAATGGCATCGGTGGCCCAGTGGTTAGGCTACCGGACTCGTAATCGTGAGGTTGCGGGGTCGGGAGTTCGAGCCGCGGGCCTGCGGTTGTGTCGTTGGGAAAGGCACTTTACACAAATTTTCCCCACTTCACCGAGGTGGGAATGGGTACCCGGCTATAGACAGCGAAAGATTTTGTCAGTATGTTAGTGTTTTAGCACCTGTAAATGGCTGCTTGCACTGTATGCTTCCCAGGAAGTTGAGTTTGTTTCAGAATGCTCTCAGGTCTGCTGGGATAACAGTATAGATTATGAAGCGCATAAAGCTTGCTGTTGAGCGGGGATTTGCGCTATTCAAATGCTATCTATTATTATTATCATGATACATCACACTTTTATTTGCTCTCAATTTTGTCTTTATTGCTCATATTTTCCCCCTTCTAGTATAGATATGAAATTATCCCTTTTAAAAAAGTGTCTCTTCTTAAAGAGATACCCGGCTTAAAAATAGTTTCTTGAAGCTCACCCACCCACCCACCCCCATTCTTGCTGTAAAATTTGCTTGTACGTGGATGAATTCTATGTTTTGTTTTGTTGTTTTTTTTCTCGGGTTTCTATCATTTGTGCATTTTCATTCCACTATATTGTTATAGTGAGCAATAAGTTGATTTAATATATTTGGGGGGGTTTTGTACGGGAATGTTGAATGTATGCTTCAAATAACTTGCTATGTTTAAGTTTATGCCATAAATTTATGCCAGTTTGCATTTTAAAACCTTCATGTGGTTGCTTTTGTCTTTTGATTTTACCCTGTGTTTTATGCAATTTATTTCATTTCTTAATTTTGATGCTGTCAAATGCAGGTGGCAATTTTACAGATGCAGGCTTATATTTTTTTGTAGAGTGTAATTTGACACGTGATTCGTGTCTTCTCCGTTTTACTGGTTTTGATTTTTTTGTGTTTGTGGAAGTGTTGTTAAATGACTGGCCTCACAGATGATTGTGACCCCGACAGATGATTGTGACTCCGACAGATGATTGTGACTCCGACAGATGATTGTGACCCCGACAGATGATTGTGACCCCGACAGATGATTGTGACCCCGACAGATGATTGTGACTCCGACAGATGATTGTGACTCCGACAGATGATTGTGACCTTGACAGATGATTGTGACTCCGACAGATGATTGTGACTCCGACAGATGATCGTTATGAAAGATCTATAGAACCACCAAAAAGAGATGGTTGAGATTCTTAGCCACATAAATAGAATTATATGGATTTGATAAACTGCTGCTGTGTGGAATGATACAGGGAAAGAAGAACAGAGGGAGACAGAGATTACATCGACATACACAGATGGCCTGAACAACTTGAAATAGTACAATGAAAAGAACCGAGTTGATCGGGAAGCCAGACGGCAGGAAGGGAGTGAGTGGGGTACCGTGATTATTAAAGTCTGCTCTAGACCTGGCTCCTGCAGGAGAAGATAGATAAATGCTGCTCAAAGTGACTCAAAGAAAAGCGTGACTTCAGACCAATGAGGCACAGTTGTACGGTGCTCTCTTTGTTCTGCAACCAGATATAATGCCAGATTTGTGGCAAAAAGTGTATTTTACATATACATACTGACTCTTCTCTTTTCTTTCTCATCGTTGGGTGTTTTTTTATTTGCATGGCAATCATTTTATCCGACCCTTTTGAGTGTTGTAAAGCATTTCTTCGAACGTTATTTATTTTATTTTGGAGAGACTATTCAATGATATCTAGCAAACCATGCCTCAATTTTGTGCATTTATTTTGCAAGGTTTAATTATAATTATGGGATGCCATGTCCGGTTCTAATTGGTGTTTTGATACCCCTTGTAAACCCATTGCTTTTTCTAATCACTGAATGGTTGCTGGGGGTCTGTTTTCGTGAGAAACATCAGACTTAACCTTCCTAATTGTTTTGTCGCGGGATTGTGTTCCACTCCAAAGTGGAGCGGAGAGGATTCATTGTAGTCCGTGGTGAAGTAGATGGGGAAAATCCGCTGGAGTCAGGTTGGTGTGATGTTTGTCCAGGTACATGCTTTCTCTACCCGTAGCTGTCTAGTTCAGTGGTCAACATCACGGGAAGTGTGCACTTTATCTTTTTAACTCTTTCTAACACAAAAAGGACATTTTTTTTCTTTTTATATATCTACAAAATCTTTCTATGATGACAGTGACATTTTTATGTCAAGCACCATGATCACTTAGTGTATCTCTTTTTCTTTCTTTTTTTTTTTCATATGTGGAAGTTAACAAAAAATTATATATTTTCTCATGGTTTTATTGGAAAGTAATTTTGTAGGCTTCCAATTTGATGGAGGTATAATGTGGGTGCCAATCTTTGTGTAACACAGCACTGGTTTTATTTTCTGTAAGAAATGTAGAAATGTGTTTGATTGTTTTTCTTTTCTTTAATGTCTGTAATTTTGAGGACATTTTTCTTCCCGCTCATTCTGTGGTGATGAATTGTTTTCTTTGAAAGTTGGATGTTGTTGTTAAATATTTACAGCTAGTATTTCTGCTTGTATCGGGTTTTTTTTTTCCTTTGTGGGAGACAACTGATGCACTTGTGATTTGTATTTATATATTTATATATATATATATATATATATATATATATATATATATGTTCCACTTTCTGTATCAGTGTCTTATAGACTTTCTATCTCCTCCCCCACACCTAAGCAAGTGGTCTCTCCTTGGTTGTTACTGAGTTCTGTTCTGTTGTTAAATGTTTGATGTGGCTCCTCTGTGTTTGTCATCACATGATTCTATTGATGTTTGCTAAAATGTGTATTATGAAGATCTCAAAACCTTTTATCTTACTGTATTGCGTCTGAACTGATCTGTAAACGAGCCCGCAGGAGCAGGCAGATTTGTGTTGTGGACATTTTTTGCATGCTGCCGAGTGTGAAGAGGGAGTGGGTGCTGTTGTGTGTGGAAATGCAGCTTGCTTGTTTTGTTTGGGATTTTTGTTTTATGGTGGAGATTAGAGCATTGAATATATACGTGAGGCAGCGTGGTAAAATCAGGCGCTCGTCAAAATAACAAAAATGGAGAAACAGGCCTTTTTCCAACAGTTTTGCAAATTGAATCAAATTTTTTGTTTTTTGTTCAACCCTTTTATGTCCATATAAGAACACATTTCCATGTGACTTACATTGAAAAACATTGATTAAAAGATCTAAGTATGAAATTTTTCAGTTTTCAAGGACTCTTTAGCTTTGAAGTTACCAAACTTTGGCGGCCATTTTCTCTCTATCTTTACCGCTGAAACCCAGTGAACGTACCTCTTTCAGTCACAAATATCTTCACTTCTCCTCAAGATCGATGGGTATTTCTTTTCATCAAAAGCAAGATAAATGAACAAGCTTTAAGATGATACCAATAACCCCAGATGCCCATAAATTGACGAGCGCCTGATTCCAGCGTGTCGTGCCACATATTTCTGTAGTGAGTGTGAAGGGAGAGTTACTATTGTTGTGTGGAAATACTGTGTGCCTGTTTTGTTGGGGATTTTGAATTTGTGGTGAAGATTAGAATTTTGACATCGTTGGCTAGCTGTAAAAATATTGTGAGCCCAGAAAGCAACTTTTTTTTTTTCAGGAGAGAGAGGAAACTGTTTCTGGTTCATTCTTTTCACAGTTGTACCTTCTTTATCTTTCCTTGTGTTTTTCAACATTTCGAATGTGAATTTTGACGAATTTGTTCTTGAGCACTTGCAAACGGTCACCACAGATTATGAAACTGCAAAATTTTTTTATATTATTTTCAAAATTTTGAGCTTAGTGCATCTGAACAGCTGTCCCAGAATATTTCTTATCTGGGTGTGAAGGGAGAGTCGCTGGTGAGTTGAAATACAGCAGGTCTCTTGTGTTTGGGATTTGAATTTACGGTGAAGATTAGAATGTTACGTATATATGTCATCTGAGTGGAGAATGGAGAGACAGGGTGGGACTACTGGTTTGAATCGTCGAGAAGTGTCGTATGTTTAACTTTAAGCCTGTTGTGTGTGGTGATGATTGCATGATGAATGTGTGCAGGTGTAGATTTTGAGTCTTGAGTAAAGAGAAGCACATAGACGACACCATAGCGGTCAAATCGTGGATGGCAGAAGCGAGGCAGATAGACAGAAATAGCAGTTGGAAAGTTGTTAAGTCGTGCTTATGTTGATGCAAATACAGGATTATTCTGAAAAAATTGTGAGCAACTTTTGGTAGCAAGTTTTCAGTTAACAGTTAATGTGCCTGAAATATTATTATTATATTTATATACATTTGTAGTCGAATTTGGTGGAATTGTTACAAAATGGTAGCTTTTGCCCCACACATGAGGGAAAATCTTCATTTGAACTGATGGATTTTATTTGTGTGAGAGATGTTTGAGGTGTGGCTGTCTTTTTTGTAGGTTCACAGATTGTTTTTATTCTGTGAAAAATCCCAAATTCCTAAATAACGTAAATTGTGTCGATGGGGACGTAAAAGCATCTGATGTTTTTCTGTGAGATATGGCTTGTAGACGGAGGGCACTACTGGTAGGTCCTACTTCTTTCCTTCCCCTCTGTTATTTTGTCTGTCTATCTGACTTTTTCCCAGCACTAAAAAATGACCATTAATGAGTTGATGTGGGTCTCGTTACAGTAACAAACAATGTGAGAAATGAGTACTTTTTCTGATGGTGGCTGTTTGGCGACTTGAGTCGTTTTCTCCTGGTGTGAAAAGGCTATTGTTTCTTTTTCTTTGTGTGTCTATATATATATTTTTATATATATATATATATATATATATATATATATATATATATATATATATATATACTGAACTTGTCAAGGTTAAAGGTTAGCCATACGAAAAAAGGTTGGTGAGGGCAGCAGAAAAGTGTTGTGATAAATGATGTACAGTGGAAATTGTCCAAGACGGCTGCCCGTTGTTGGGGAGAACAGTGGTTGTCTTAAACAGGTGGACAGCTGGACAGTGTCTTATGGCATAGAGAATAGGATACTCCCCCGCCTAGTAGGAAGCGGTGGCCGTTTGTACATGTGATCGTCTTGGACAGGTGGTCGCTTCCCAACTATTTTTGTCCAAAGTGACTCTTTTCTTAAGCACACTTTGGACAAAATAGTTGTGAAACTGAAGCGTTATGCAGTTGTGAGCGCCGTAAAACCTCTAAGATACTAAAACAAACAACGGAGACTTAAGTACACTTTGGACAAAATAGTTCTGAGACTTAAATACACTTTGGACAAAATAGTTGTGAGACTGAAGCCTTATGCAGTTTCGAGCACCGTAAAACCTTTACTACAACAAACAACTGAGACTTAGTACACTTTGGACAAAATAGTTATGAGGCGACGAGATGGCCATAGAGCAGGTTTGACTTTTTATTAGCAGTGTGTGTGTAGAAGTAGAGGTGGATTTGGTTCTGTGCTATAAGTGGCAATGCTTTAGACTTTAGTCAGTGCATGATCTTGACACTAGATAGAGAAAACTGCTCCAGCAAACAGCTGTGCAGCTGACTCATCAATTTGATTTCAGTTTTAGTTTCAATCGTCTGCTTGCACTGTGTGCTTCCCTGGAAGCGGAGAATGTCTCCGAGTGTTCAAGGGTCTGCTGGGGTAGTGACAGTCTGAAGCACATTGCCGCTGTTGTCGGAACGATGAAAGAAAAACTGGTCAAATGTGGAGGGAAGAGGAACATTTGACTGAGTTTCTTCTTTAATCTTGTCTTTGTAAATTGTGACGGAGACCATCACTGGAAATGATTGCAGACTTGAGTTAAGCTGATGTGCTGTAGTCTTTTGAAAGATTACCATTAGACAGTATTAAGAAATGTGATGGCATTTTAGTCTTCTAAGTTGAGTCTGTGTTTGGTACAGATCACAAAAACTTTGGTGGGAAACGAAATGAATATATCTAAAGCACCATCCAAATTATTGCCTTAAAGTTAAAGTTAAAGCTCCATTGGTTTGTGGAGTGTGGTAATACATAATGAGACTGCTGGCTGCCACAAACTGTAGTTGTAGTCTTAAACCTTCTTAAGTACGTCTATGTATTTTACGTATATGCAAATATCTGTGCCAGAAAATGAATGTACAGAATGAAGAAAAGGATGATATGGTTCTGTGTTTGTGTGTGTGTGTGTGTGTGTACATGCACTCATGAGTTTTTACCATCTACCAGTTGAATTTCTTATGGTGTGTTTCTGCTCGTTTGTGTGTGTCTCTAGTGTCAGTGGAGTGTTGTCGTTTGCTCTCCTGGTGAATGGTTTGTTGTATAAAGGGATCTGTTATGTGGCCGGTTTGGGAGACTGGCTTGGGCGTGATGGATACCTGACCTCATTTCCATCTTACGTCTGGTACATTTGATCGTCCCACTTCCTTGCAACCCCCCCCCTCAAATCAACTGCCACAGACACCACCACCACCACCAACATCCCCCCCCCCCATCCCCCCCCCCCTACCTCACCCCTCCCCAGACCACCACCACCACTGCCACCTTTTATTACAAAGACACTTAATGAATGAGTTCAGTAAATGTGCATGAGATTGTTTCGGAGATACCTTGTTTTTATTTTTTTCCCCAGATTATTTTCCTATATATATAATTTATGTGCTTTCATGAAAATGTGCACATTTTAATCAAATAAAGCTGAAATGAATGTAGTTATAATATATTTATAAACAAAAAGATGGGAAAATCAATGTCTTTGAGTTGTTGCTGCTTCATAATATAATTTTGTCTTGTAAGTGGTTGGTGTGCTGATTTCTTCACTGGAATGTGTGAAGAAGATCATTATAATTGGTCAATTAGTGGACTTTTGTGTGCTTTTGTGGGTTCTTGGGAATAGTAGATCTACTGCTCTATTTTCTGAATATTTTTTTGGTCAGTGTTTTGTTTTTGGTTGGGGGGGGGGGGGGGGTTGGTTGAGGAAGTTTTTATTGAAAGTGAGCCTCTAGGTAGGAAAGGAAGTAAAAGGAAAATAGAAGTGTGTGGTGTACTGCTGGTCAACTGAACACGATCTTTGGACATTTTGGCCATGTTTGCTTGCCATAACAACATGTCTGGGCTTGGTGAATGTTGAGGTTGATGGGGGGTTCTCATGAGACCTTGGCTTCGAAATGGATGGACTTAAAAAAAAAAAATCCTTTGCCCATATTTGAGATTGACGCCATCTGATTAGTAGAAAAAAAGTGCGTATGATAAGTGTCCAATAGTGTATTACGTGCATACTTAGTATAGCAAGTAACTGTAATAGCAGATATAGATTCCAGGATTATAGATGTACGTCATTGATCTGAGAGCGGTGATGATTTTAGATATAATATAATGGTGGTGATGAGTGAAATGGATGGACTTATATTATCTTCTTGGGGTCAGGGGATCTAGACCTTAATAAGAAGAAGAAATGTATAGCAAGATTATTTGGTTGTATTGTATGCTTCCCGGGAAGCTGAGACTGTTTCTGAGTGTTCTATGGTCTGCTGAGGTAATAATAGAGTGTAAAGCGCATAGAGCCTGCTTTCGAGTGGGGACATGCGCTATACAAATGCTATTTATTATTATTTATTATGTGTTCTGCATATCACAAGCAACATCAAGTCAGAGCAGTTAATACATGATCAATAAAGAGTTTGTCATGCACACCACGGCTGGTCCCAGCAGTCAGTGCTGCTCCTTGTTTGAGAGGAGAGTTATTTTTTCTTGCTCAAGGATACATAATGGGTGGTTGGAGGGTGCCACTGGTAGGTCCTACTTCTTTTCTTTCCCCTCTGCTTTTTCTGTCTATCCGTCTTGCTTCTTCCCTGTACTGTACTTTATAGCTCTGTCCCCTTGGTTTTATGCAAGAAAAATTTTTGAATTATGCAAACTGAGCCCAAAAATGTGAAATTATGCGATTCTGTTAATTTTAACAAAGAATGTGAAAGGAAAATCATCAGAAATTATGCCTAGAATGATTAAATTTTTCTAAATTATGCGGGGTGCATAAAACCACGCGGACAGATAGCTGTTATTGTGTCGATGTGTTTTTCTTTACTCAAACAAACAAAGGATTTAAGTCTTAGTGACCACCTATTAAATTAAAAAAAAAACCCACCCTACATTGCTGTAGGCAGTGAACGGGTGCTCTGGTGTGGTTTGCTTTTTCTCTCTATCAAGCATCTATTATAATTATTCCTTATAACTATCTCTCCTCCTCGTTTTCTCTGTATGTTACTCTCTAGTAACACCATTAATCTTCGGCACTTATAACATATTATTATGTGTAACCAGTGCTGACAAAACTCATACGAAAGCTGAAGCTAAAGATGATATTTGCGACGGTTGTAGTTTGTAGTGGCCATATATGTGTGATCTGCTGTCGAATATACTCTGGTTTGATCATTAAAAGCCGTACATCTGTGTGCGTGAATGAAAGTAAAAATTTACCGATATAAGATTTTGACATTTATTTATTACGTTTACAAATACACACACATACTGCGAACCCACATTACCCGTGCATAGAGCTGTCCCCGTGGTTTTATGCACACAAAAAAAATGAAATTATGCAAACTGAGCCCAAAAATGTGAAGTTATGCAATTCTGTTAATTTTAACAAAGAATGATGAAGGAAAATGATAAGAAAGTAAGCAAAAAATGATCAAATTTGGCTAAATTATCATAATTGGTGCATAAAACCACGGAGACTGATATATTATGTTTAGCAAAATGACAGAATAAGCCACATGTCACATTGTGAGAAGGTTACACTATGGGTATCTATTTAAAGATCTGTTCATTCCTAACAAGATGGGTGGTTGGCGGGTGCTCTGGTGTGGTTTGCTTCTTCTTTCCTGTCAAACGTCTATTATCGTCTTTATCTCCCTTCCTTCTTTTTTGTGTTTGTTACTCTCTTGTTCAAATCTTCGGCACTTATATGACCTTATTGTGTTGCAAGTGCCGTAAAACACTTACTAAAACTTAAAAATTCCTTACAAGTGGCTACTTTGTGAGTGGATGGAGGGTACCACTGATAGGTCCTACTTCATTTCTTGTTTCCCTTTGCTGTTTCTGTCAATCTGTTTAGCCTCTTTCCTGCATTATATGACCTTTGCTGTGTGGATGTGCATCTCTTTACTCTTACTCAGAACTCAGAACTCAAACACTCTAGCTGCTTTTATTGGAAAATTATGGTCACTTAAAGCTCCAGTGGGTGGTTGGCGGGTGCTCTGGTGTAGTTTGCTCCTTCTTTCCTCCTTTTAAACATCTACCGTCCTTGTCTCTCCTGCTCCTTAATTTGTGTATGTTACTCTCTTGTGAGTGGGTGGTTGGCAGGTGCTCTGGTGTGGTTTGCTTTTGCTTCTTCTGTCCTATCAAACATCTATCGTCCTTATCTCCCCTCCTTCTTTTTTTGTTTGTTACTCTCTTGTAACACCTCTAATCTTCTGGCGCTCATATGACCTTATGCAGTTGTGAGCGCCGTAATACCTCTATGTACTAAAACTCTCTTGTGACACCTCTATTCTTCGGCACTTATATGACCTTATTGTGTTGCAAATGCCGTAAAACTTACTAAAACTAAAAGCTCCATGTGTTAAGGCCGAAGGCCTAGAACCCAGATGGCCGCTGGATCAGAAAAATAGAGTAAAAGTAAAAGCAAAGTAAGTCTCTTAAAGTTAGAGTAGAGTTGGAGAATTACAAATACACAGTGTTGAAAAAGCACGGTTTTCCCTGATATCAAGTGCAGCAGGCGACTCATTTTGTCATATATTGCTACACATGTATGTATCATGTAGATCAAATACGCACGTACATAAGCCTTTGTATGTGTGTGTGTGTCTGTGTTTGCAAACATAAAGGAGTAAAAGTATCATATAAATGTGTGTTTGTCTGGGAAAATGGTATGGTTTAACGCCTCTATTGTGTGTGTGTGTGTGTATGCACACATACGATTGCTTTTAAGCACAAGAGGGCTATCCCGAAAAATGCTGTTTTGAGGAAATCGAAAGTAAAGTTTTTGCCCCTTGTTCAGTTTCTTTAAAAGACAAGGAGAGTTGTCTCTGTAACCAAACAAATATACACACCAATGAAACCAAACTTCTCCTATAGGTAGGACAATGCCTACTTTTGGTGTAGGTCAAGATTTCTGGAAACCCCTGAAATCTGGGTTAGCCCACTCGTCTTTAAAATAAAAGCGACTATATATATATATGAATGCATCGGCACATACATAGTGTATCTTAATGTAGGTGTAGTGTGTAGAAGGACTGGATTTTGTTTGGTTGATGGTATTGATGGTTGATTGTATGACTGTATACAGTATTGGTATGGTTTGTCGGAAATGTTTTTGTCGTATACGCACAATTTCTTTTATCTTGATTGATAAGGAAATATATACAAATACAAGGAGATGTGTTCACTAATTTGGAAGGAGTATGAATTAATATATTTATAATAATATATATATATATATAATCTATGTTTTTTCAGTCATGTTGAAATTCAAGCATATTTCTGATTGCTAAAATTTACATTTTGTCCACAGTTTATTACAAGCTTATTGTTCCTCTCTTTACGAACTTATCGATTCCTTTTTGATGCCGAATATTCATCGTGTTCAACTGCGTGTTTTCTCTTGTCATTGTCACTAGCCGTACATCATATACATGTCTTGGAAGATTCCATCAAGTAAGGGATTTGTTGTTGTTGTTGTTATCGATCCAGCAACATCTGGGCTCTCGCCCTTCTGTCCAATGCCATGTAGTGATAAGTGCAGGTTTGCTGCAGTTGCTGTAATGTTCCGTAGAGTGTGTTGTCGAAGTTAGGTCTCGGAGGGAGAAGGGTAGCTCTGATGTCATTTAGGGCTATGCAGTGGAACAGGTGATGCTCCACAGTCTCATATGCATAGTCACACAAAGGACACATTGGGGGAAGTTCTGGGAGGGATTTGTTCTTTGTACGTTCTTGTTCTTGTTCTTGTTTCAGGAAGCAACATCCCTGCACTCCGGACATGTCCATTGATGCTCCGTTGCTCTCTCCAAAATGTTGCCGAGGGTCCTTCTACTGATTGTGCCAGTGCACATCTGGTTGAACGTTCTTCTGTTCTTTCCTGCAAGGATGCCAGATTTTCCGCTTCCTTTTTTCATTCCCAAAAGCATCATCCTCTCCACGGCAGCACTGGCCTCTGCCTCCCTATCTTCCTCCTCAATCAGTTGGTGAGAAAGACATTTCAGGATCTCGACCCTATCTGGTTGAACCGTATTGTCAACTAAGGTGGCCTCACCAGCCAATCTTTGTACGTATCCCCAGCAAGCTGTTTGACTGTTCTAAGCCAGAAAGTTAACTTTTTCAGGAGAGAGAGAGAAGAAAAAAAACAATTACACCTGGGTTTTTTTTCCTTTTAAATATTGTAACTGTATTATATATCTTTTCTTGGGGTTTTTTTTTTCAATGTTTAGAATTTGAAAATTATGCAAAATATTTCTTGAGCACTTGCAACTGCTACTGCAGATTTAAAAAACTGCAATTGAAAAAAAGAATTCAAAATTTTGGGCTTAGTATAATACTTCTGAAGAACTAGCCAATAATATTATATATATAATATAATGTAGTTCCTGTGTTCTGAGTGTTTGTCTGATGTCAACTTTGGGATCACACCCCCTCCCCCCCCCCCTTCCCTTTCTGTGTTTATGTGTTCATAGTTTTATGATTGTCTTCAATATTTTGCCCATCTAGTCTGCTTTCATCTCCACCCCCACCCCCACCCCCCCACCCCCACCCCCCTTTGGCACAGCTTCTTGATGTTGCATTACACAGGGTATCAAGTTGGGCGAAGGCGGTGGGGGAATTTCCCACTGTTTCATTAATAATTTATCTGAATTTTCAGTTGAACGGTTTCAACTCGCTGAGTTAGCTCGTTACTGTCTTTCTTTTTCTTCTCATTACATTCGGAGTGTGGTACCTATCAATACTATACTATCACTATCATATCCTGGGCCATCCTGCTCCGCTTTTTTGTTGGCCGACAAAGCTTCTCATGATGTGTTAAATAAAATGGTTGGCCACGTTTCCTGTCTCTTCTTATACAGCTTCCATTAGTAGGTTTGACTGTAGAGTATAGGCTACTTGGCGCTCATATGATGACCTTATGCAGTTGGTTGCGAGCGCCGTAAAACCCGGGGCCTCTACTATTAAAAAAAAAAAGTATAGTATACGGTTCTGAAATTTGGTGATAAATTACCCACCTACCCGGTGGGCCTACCTCTTTCCATGTGTAGGCCCCTTTCCTTTAGTATTATAGTATTGTAATTGTGTGTGCATGTGTGTGTATTTTGCTTTTACTTTGTGGGAAATCTTCTAAACAGCAGGGTGAGAATTGTCCCACATGTCTCTGTTTCCGAGAGTTTCAAATTTGTCAGAAGTGATTGAGGATGCTACTCTGTGTTCTAAATGTTCTTCTGTTTGAGGTTCTTTGTTCTCTCAAGTGGCTTTTCCCACACCTTTTGGGCCCTCGTAAACGATTTTCCTTCTCTCCTATCAAACATCTATCGTCCTTATCTCCCCTTTTTCTTTTTTATATTTGTTACTCTCTTGTTAACACCTAATCTTCTGGCGCTCATATGACCTTATGCAGTTGCGAGCGCCGTAAAACCTCTACTAAAACTACACATAAGCGATGTTAGTACAGAAAACTTGCAGGGTGCAGCTAGTGATAGTATTGCTCTCTCATTTGATTACCATGAAAGACAAATATATCTTTTGTTTCTGTTATGTGGTGTGAAATCTCTAACAGGTTCATTTTTTTTTTGGTAAAGCTATTCATGGAATTTTTGTCTCATACAAAATACAAGTGTCATCGTGTTTGCTGTCGAATTCTAAGTCACACTCAGATTTGAAGCAAAACATGTTGCAGACCTGTAAGCCTACTGTATTGGTAAACTGCTTCACAAAGAACTTTTGTAAAATGGCATAGTACTTTATGAGTTTGACCTCATTTTAGATACATTTAGGATAAAGTATGCATCGTTATTAAGTAAATTGGTATCTGTGCTGAGACTGTTATGTCTCTAGAGTAGATCTGTATTTTTGTGATGTCTCAGGACCTTGCTTTCGGTGATGACAATACTATTCTGGCTTCTGTGGTGTACAATTGTAGTGGTTAGGTGTTTCGCTGTCGCATGCAGGAGTCCTGAGTGGGGAGAAATTTTTGCCCTCATATGACCTTATGCAGTTGCGAGCGCCGTAAAACCTCTACTAAAACTAAATCAATATATATCATTATCAACTCACCATAGGCCACATTCATTTTGAATATCAATATTACTGGGTCTACTCACGGGACATACTGAAATTGCTTTCGGGCTATTTTAGCCTACGTCTGTCTTGGGATGATATGTCAGCCTCTGTGACGGGTCTCGCACAAACTGTTCTACCCGCCGGGGCAGTGCCACTGACTGTAGTGTCTTTAGGCCATTCCCAAATGGGGAACATTTCTCATTCAAGCACAGTACAATTGTAAATGGGCTGACTCATCATGTCATGCTCATAACTGTGCCTGATCTACAACAGGGAACTGCTGCTTTTTTTTTCTTAATCCTTACTATTGTCATTTCCCTCTACTTCTTCTGTAGGTTTGTCACTCTCTTGTGACCCGTTGTTTCCGGGGTGCCTTGATAGTCGAAGCAGACCTTGTGCTGTTGAGGCTAGAGAGGTGAGCAGAATAAGTCTGATCCCTTGTAAAGACTTCTCTGTTGACACCCACCCCTTGGCGCTCATATGACATTATGCAGTTGCCAGCGCCGTAAAACTCTCTACTATAAAAACCCCCCCAAAAAACCAAACTGTTCACTTTTCACATAAATGTATGAGAGCACTCCTTCCTGTTCCTCTTTCTGTTCATCTCGGTTTCCTCAGCACTTCCATCATGGCTGTCCCTGTTGTGACTTTGCTTCTTTCTACACGTGATTTTCAGAGATGAACGAACAGGGAGAGTTTTGGTGTCCTGCCACTCCTACTCTAGGAGATTTTTCCTTTCCACCTTTTCTGTGCTGTGTGATTTATACGTATATATATATATTTATATGTATAAAATATATATATGTTTCTTGTTTGATTGCTGTTATTGTAATGTTTGTATGGTAAAATTTTTGAACAAGTGACAATTTGTTTGTGTGTGTGTGTGTGTGTGTGGTTGTGCATTTGTGTCATCATGCGCATGTGTGTGTGTGCACTTCCGCGTGTGCGTGATGTAATGGAAAAGAAGGTCTTACCTAGATACATTTGGTGTTGTAAAATATGCCTAGATCTACCGAAAACTTTAAAAGCCAGCAAAGACTTGAGAGTGACCTTTGAATGAGGAAATGAAGCACAATGTGGAAAAGACTTACTGTTCTTTCTACTCTCCTGTTCTTAACCCTAAAATTTACAGCCCCCTTTTGGGCTTCCCAAACACCCGAAAAAAAATGTATGCGGTGCCAGTCCTCTTAATGGTCTATTTGACAGCATACCGCAATGTTTGTTGTCTATTTGACAGCATACCGCAATGTTTGTTGTCTATTTGACAGCATACCGCAATGTTTGTTGTCTATTTGACAGCATACCGCAATGTTTGTTGTCTATTTGACAGCATACCGCAATGTTTGTTGTCTATTTGACAGCATACCGCAATGTTTGTAGTCTATTTGACAGCATACCGCGATGTTTGTAGTCTATTTGACAGTCTATCACAATGTTTTTAGTCTATTTGACAGTCTACTACAATGTTTGTAGTCTATTTGACAGTCTACCGCGATGTTTGTAGTCTATTTGACAGTCTACTACAATGTTTGTAGTCTATTTGACAGCATACCGCGATGTTTGTAGTCTATTTGATAGCATACCGCGATGTTTGTAGTCTATTTTAAGGTCTACCACTATGTTTGTAGTCCACCTGACAGTCTACCACTGGAGCAGTCTGACAATTGTTCCATGACTTGACTGTCTACTAGTCAACTACAATCAACAACCCTGACTCTTACCTTTAACCGAGCCCTAACCAATTACTCTAAGCATAGCCCTAACCATTTGCCTTTAGAAGCATAGGTAGACCGCGGTCAGATAGGTAGACCACCAAGAGTGGGTGGTTGGCAGGTGCTCTGGAGTGGCTTGCCCCTTCTTCTCTTTGAAGCATCTATCGTTCTTATCTCACTTCTCCTTCTTTTCTTTGTATGTTACTCTCTAGTAACACCTCTAATCAATCTTCGGCACTTTTACGACTTATATTCATGAAGTGCCGTAAAACTTTAACTAAAACTAGGCTAGTAGATCATCAAGTGGGCTGGCACCCTTTAGGCTGTTTCACAACTAACTGTGTGTGTATTCTGTCAGTGTAAAGTCAATGTCAATGTTCTAAACACTTAAGCCTTTTTCAATGTCATACACCATTGACTCCCTGAGTTTCACTTTATTAGACTTTATTGATCCCTGTGGGGAAATTTTGGTTACATTGGCATGGCATACATATACACATTCATAAATATACCTACATATATATTTAAATACACAAACATACAAAATACAAAGAATAGCAAATACACAATCTTACACCAATGCAGACAATTTTACAAACATGCCATTGCATCCCCCCACCCTCCAAATTTTCTTCTTTTTATGATGGGAATCTTTCCTTTTTCACTGTGGTATAGATCTCTAAGTTGGTTGTAAAGCGCATAAAGCGTGCTGTATAGCATGGATGTGAGCGCTGTATAATGCAATTACAGTAAAACCTTGGTACAACATACACACATAAAGCGTGCTGTATAGCATGGATGTGAGCGCTGTATAGCATGGATGTGAGCGCTGTATAATGCAATTACAGTAAAATCTTGGTACAACATACACAGCTTCAAATGCACGATCGGCGTAAGGTTTACTTTCTGAAGCCCTAAGGCCCATTTAGTAGGCTATTTTTACTCTGTTTGCCTAATGTGTACTTCGGGTAAGATGTTCAAAATCTTGAGCACAAAGTGGGTATGTTATGCCGAGGTTTTACCACATTAAAAATATATTATTATTATTGTTATAGTTCCAGCAAAACTAACTTCAACCACCACCACCCCTTATACTTTAGACTGTACATCAAGTCAGCCTATGAGGGAAGTCCCTACATGTGTACATCAGATTCATTCAATAAAGACAAATCCATTTGTTATGTTATAAAGTTTGTTACCATCTAGAGAAAAGAGAACTTTATTTAAATAAAAATTCTGTTTTACTGAACACGTGACTTTTTCTCATTTTTGGTAAACCGTATGATGAATAGGGCCTACATGGTGTGTTTTCATGAAGAATGCATTGCAATCTGTTAGAGCAAAATTCAAATTAGAGTCTACTGCAGAGCTACTGAATTTTAAACAGGGCCTTGAAAATGAAACATTTTGTGCAAATTCGATCTATAATAATATTTTTCCTCTCAACCAGGTTGACCTTGATTGGCAGGTAGAAGCCAGCCTCCTAAATGATCAAAATTATGTCGATAGAGCTGTAAAACATGTACATTTAAATCTATCAGAACAGACTGTACCAGTGTTCTCCACAGCCCCAAGGAAGGCTTATTTCCATAGATAGTGTTATCAATAATTGAAAGTAAACTGCAATTTACTAACAGCAACAACAATAATAACAATAATGATAATAAAAAAAATAAACAAATAAAACAATGCAGATTATTAGGCCTACTATAGCGCACCCCATTAGGAATTACCTTCATCTAAAGTGAAAAATAGTGGCGTCGGTGGCCTAGTGGTTAGGCTTACCAACTCGTTATCATGAGATTGCGAGTTTGGGGGTTCAAGCCACAGCTCGGGCGGATGTTGTGTCCTTGGGAAAGGAAAGGCACTTAACACGTATTTCCCGCTTGGCTCGGTCCTTTCTGAGATGGACGTTAAACTCCGAGGTCCCGCCTCTTAAATAACCTAACAGTGTTGATATGGACGTTAAATCTATACCATTTCACTACCGGTATTTTATTTTTAAAAAGGGAGTGCTTATTTAGGCCACATATGGCCTAAATAAGGTAAGGGAGGGGGGTTTAGCTTATTTAGGCCACAGTGGACTGTGGCCTAAATAAGGTAAGGGAGGGGGGTTTAGCTTATTTAGGCCACACATGTTCAAACTACCCTTTTCAGGCAACTGAGTTCATTCCACTTTCATAATGGTGCCCCTTTCTCATTTAGTATGGTTTTGCCTCAGTGTACAACTTATAAATCATAACCATAATGAATATTGTAAAGAACAAAGCACAAAACGCAAAATTTTGCTCAATTCCAATGGTTTGAATGAGGGCCGGATTTTTCCTTCATGGAGGGGCAAAAGCTAGGCTACCATTTTGGCACACTTTGGTCAAGTGAAAAGGTCAAATCCTCCGAATGGACTTTCGGGTTAAATTTGGGGTATAAAAAGTGTGTATACTACGTGGCTGAGTCAAAGTTACACTATCTTTGCCTGAGTGACACTCTCTCGTACTGTCTCGTAGTAGTACATGTAGGCTAGTAGGCCTAGTAGTAGTAGTAGCAAAGATCGTGTGGAGAATATTTGGTAGTAGATTCTATCTAGTAGGCAGTTTAGTGAACGTGCTCGCGGCAGGGCGAATCGGCCTCGATAAGCCCTGTAGACTTTTGTGATCGGCCACGAAGCCTCGTGTTTTGATGGGTCTAGATCTAGATCTAAACAACTCAGTGCTATTCGCATTGCCACATCCGACAGGCCTAGATCTACATCTTTTTAAAAGGAAAAGAAAGATCATCAAAATGGTTGAATTCGCATGAAAATCGATTAGGTAGAACTAGAACTATTAAAACTTGCTTCTGAAAACAAGGCAATTTTTATACGAAGGCCATTTTTATAACTCGATGAAATAAAAACTACTGACTGTGTACTGTGTTATTCTGTATAAAAATAAATTATGAAACTTCAGGACGTAGATCTATTATTATTTACCAGCATCTTTTGACGCCTGAGCTGTAGAGGTTGAAGTTTTCACAACACTAATAGATCTAGTAATAGGGTTAGGTAATACGGCTTTCCGTAAAAAATGCATAGATCTACAAAAGCCGACCACCGAATCGACCGGGCGCCTCGGTCTCCCCTGCACTCTGATTCAATGTTATATTTAAACAAAAATGCTAATCAATGAAAATTGCAAATTGATAATAATAGTATAGTCCTGTAGAGGATAGGTGGACTCCGGGGTCTGCATAGCGAAATACTAGGTTTTAGGATGTGGACCCCGGAGTCACCGTAGTGAAATAAGGTTTGGTTTAAGTAAGGATTGGTACTAGGTTTTAGGACAGGTGGACCCTGGGGTCACCGCAGTGAAATAAGTAGGTTTCTTTAAAGATTGGTGGAACCCGGAGTCACCAAGGCCATAGAGGATTAAGAAGGTTTAATTAAGGATTGGTGGACCCCCGGGACACCTTGATTAAACCTACTTATTTTACTACGGTGACCGCAGGATCCACCTATTCTAAAACCTAACTAGTGTTTCGTTAGGTAGACCCTGGGGTTCACCTTAAACCTACCTATTTCACTACGTTGACTCCAGGTTCCACCAATCCTTAAAATTAAACCTAGATCTACATGTACTTATTTCACTACATTGACCCCAGGGTCCACCAATCCTTAATTAAACCTAGATCTACTGATTTCACTACATTGACCCCATGGTTCTTCAATCCTTAATTAAACCTATATCTACTTATAATTTCACTACTTTGACCACGGGCTCCGCCAGTCCTATTATAAAATAAACTTAGATCTACTTATTTCATTATGTTGACCCCGGGGTCCACCGATCCTTAGGTAAACCTAAATCTACTTATTTCACTACGCTGACTCCGGGGTTCACATCTTAAAACCTAACATTTTGTTAGGTAGACCCCGGGGACCACCTATCCTTTTGGCTAGATAGACCCCGTAGTCCGCCTATCCACTTTCTTGATAATAACTGAAAACAATACATGCCAGTTGTCATTTATAGTGAAGAAAAATGAGGGGGAAAAATATAATTAGGTAGACTTTAATTTGTCCAAAAAATTGCAAGTGCAAGTGAAGATCATAAAATAATTTTTTTATTTTCTGGTCACCTTTAAAAGGACCTTAAATTGATTCTACATCACATGTCATGTACGATACGGCTGTGAAGGAAAATGGATGTGAAGAGTTTTTAAAGAGATAATAACGTAACTTGTAAAGAAAACAATGCTTTACGTTGGTTTGGCTATTTTGACTACATATGTGGCCTAAATAAGGTAAGGGAGGGGGGTTTAGCTTATTTAGGCCACAGGTGTGGCCTAAATAAGGTAAGGGAGGGGGGTTTAGCTTATTCAGGCCACACCTGTGGCCTAAATAAGGTAAAGGAGGGGGGTTTAGCTTATTTAGGCCACCTGTGGCCCAAATAAGGTAAGGGAGGGGGGTTTAGCTTATTTAGGCCATATGTGGCCTAAATAAGGTCACCCTTTTAAAAATAAATGTGAGAGAATGGACATGCATACATACGCTCTTTAGATTAACATTAACATACAAGAAAACATTTCTACTATCACACCATAATTTCTAGCAATACGAACTTCACATTATGAACATAAGAGTACATTGTACTATAATTAATAAAAAATTCTAACTGTCAAGATGGCATTTCATAAGGTAGATCTATGTTTTTAAATCAATTAAAAATTTCACCTCCAACTTGTATCCCTCAAGTGTTGTGGGAGAGAGTAACTAACAGATACTATAGATGGAATTACAATGTCCTAATGTCTTTTTCAAGTGAGTGGGTCCTGAGATGTTAAAAATATGTCTAATTAATTCTAATAGGGTTTCACAAATGTAACTCATGAAGAGTTGTGTAGAATCCATCTTCTCGTCTTTGTCCATCCATTGCACACAAATATAGAGCATCAATTGCCTGGTGCCCATGAACAACATCAAGAAAGTCGGAGTAAATAGACGGTCTTATATTTCGAGAACCAAACAATCGTCTTTCTGGTCTTTTCACTTTAACGATCGTCACGTGCGGGGAATAACCTTCATGCTCATCACGTATATCAACGTTATGTTCTCTAAGCTTTGTTCTTAGTGTGGAGTGGAAGTGTAAGAAATCATCTCCGTGTGTTACCTTAGCGTAGATAGCCCTGTTGTAAAACTGTGCCATGCCATGGACTGTAAGTGGCGTGCGAGGCAGGGCGTGAGTGAGATCCGATCTCATTCCATCTAATGCAGAAATACACTGTGATACCTCTGTCTCTGTGTCCAGTCCAACCGCGCATAAAGTCACGTGAAGCATCTCAGGTGTGAAAGTGCCCTTGCTCAGCAATGGTTCCTTTTCAACCAACACCTTCTGAATGCGCGTCAAACTCTCCCGAATATCTGCATGAGTGATTCTTACAGCGATGAAATGAGTTGGACGCATTTCTATTTGAACCGAATCTCCTGGACAGAGTGTGTTGTTGCTTACAGAACTATTGTCGGCGACACCAAATGGACTCAAACCATTCTCTGCATAAAGATCAGAAACATCCCCATCACTATCACTGCTATAACGAGCCTTACGTCTAGACCTTTTGCCTTTCTTTCCTTTACTAATCTGAATCTGGTCATCCGACAACATCTCCACTGTATGCGTGTCATGCTGTCTTTCACCTTTTCCTTTTTTCTTATTAGATCTATTTCCTCTTTCATTTTTAATGGTGCCCTGAGAGGAAACACAAGTTTTTAAGAATTCCTCACTCGTCCCCAAAAGCTTCATTGCCATCAAATGTCCTGCTAACTGGGAAGTTTTTTCATCAAGCAACACTTGCAGACTTTTGGTATCAGATTTTGAGAGGCTTTTAGAAGTCACTGAAACCACTGGCACTTCATCTGGGTATTCTAAACCAAACTGCAGCTCAATGATGGTACTTGATTCTTCAACAGGCTGAACCAAAACAAGCGTACATGGTGGGTCAGAATCAAATATCACTTCACACCGGCCTGGATAACAAGACTGGATCTCTTCAATTTCAGCCTCCTTCGCATCCTTCTCTTTCTTTGAACAGCTTTCATACATCGCCATCTTCACATGCCTTGTTTAGTGCCACTGCTGTTAGTTTGTTGCTGACAATTCTTAAATCTTCCCTAGCTGGATCAACAAAAGGCGTCTCAGAGAGAACGAAGCAGAGCAAGATGGCTCACTCATTTGAGGAGCATTCAAATTAAATCTATAAAACATAAAGTACCGGTACAAATACAGATCTCTGGATGTTAGACTTAGAGTACTTTTCCCAGGAGCATAAAGTTGGGGGGGGGGGGAAGCTTTTACACTTCAAGTGTTCTATTTTTATAATAAGCTGCTGAATTCAACACTGTCAGTAGATCCCGATATCTTGAATGTCTTGTTGTGACTTCGACTTCAGGGATTGACTTTTGGAAGTCCCACCAACAGAAGTACATGTATCGTGAACTCCAGCAGGATTCCTGAAACATTTAAGGAGACAGGTAAACATAATTTTCAGTCAAAAGTGAACAGTCATTGACTTATGTTTGACAGGACTTTTGACAGACGCTCTTTTTGTAGCGATACCTTAAGATGGTTTTGTCTTGTTCTTTGACCATGTTTAAAAATTTAAATACAAATTTTCTTTTTTTTTTTTAAAACAATGTAGAGGCTTTTAGAATTTCATTTTTTTTTTTTTTAAACAATGTAGAAAAAATATAATAATAATATGTATAGATTCAGATGTTTGAATCTCCGCGAAGAGCCTCTGGAAAGCTGTTGTCCTCCATGTGCCCCATCTTGCTCCCAATACCTCTTGTTTTGGTGAAGAAAACGAGAAACTGGGAGAGAGAGAAAGAGAGAGAGAGAAACAAAGAGAGCGAGAAACAAAGAGAGAGAGAAAAAGAAAGAGAGAGAGAGAGCAGGAAGAGAAAAGAGAGAGAGAGAGAGAAAAGAGCGAGAGAGAGAGAGAAAAGAGCGAGAGAGAGGGAGAGAGAGAGAGGGAGAGGGAGAGAGAGAGAGAGAGAGAGAGAGAAAGAGAAAGTGAAGGAGACTGAGAGAGATAAAGAAAGAGAGAGAGACAGGATGGATGGTTGGATGGATGGACAGAAAGGGGTCAATGCATTTCTATGGCACATGCAGCATAACACAGATAGGTCGAACACAGAAGACAGGAAATCACACATCCACTGAACTGTGCCTGTGGTTCCATTTCCCCCCCCATTTTTTTACTTCTTTTTCTTTGTAATTACGAGAAGCTCAAACACAAACACGGAAGAGTTGAAATAATTACGCCGCCCTAGAGGTCCTTTGAGGTGCACTTATGACAAAATAATAATAATAATAATAATACATTTTTAAAAATAAAAATAAAAATAATTTAATAAAACCGGAAAAAGGAAAGGTCGGTAAATATACTAATACTACTTCTCCCCCCTCTACATAAGCAGCTAGCTGTGCTATTATTAGCGCACTGCTCCACAGGCGTGCCCAATGATTATCTTATCTAGCTAGGCTTGTGTGGAGCGGGCGAGAGGAAGGATTGTGCATTATGATACAATCTATTGTTTTGCCCCTAAAGTAGCAAACTTTGTTGCTTCCCTTGATTCTCTGACATAGCCGATGCCATTATCACACTGTTCATGTTATCCTTCGAACTATGGATCCCTTGAACTATCGAGGCAGATCTCCGCGAATTTGAGCTATTAATGTTATACTGTAAAACACGGATAGGTAGAACACCTCTAAATCACGTATCCATCGAACTGTGCCAGCGGTCCCTTGTTTTTCTTCAGTATCTTTGTGAGATATCCCTTGAACTACGGATCCCTCGAACTACTGAGGCCAGTCCTGACGAAATCGAACTGTGCATTATTACTGTATTCATGCTTTCCAACACACTCTATACGCACTTTAAAGCTTTACTTTTACAATTATTATTATTATTACCCAGCAGACCCTAGAACACTCAGACGCATTCTTTGTTTCTCTGTGAGAATATATATAACATATATAGGCTATATGGCTATATATAGATTAGAGAGAGAGAGAGAGAGAGAGACAGAGAGAGAGAGAGGGAGAGAGACAGAGGATAGAGAAAAGGGGGTAGAGAGAGATGGGCATAAAGAGAGGGAGGAGAGAGGGAGAGAGAGAGAGAGAAAGAGAGAGACAGGGAGAGAGAGACAGAGAGAGAGAGAGAAGGGGATAGAGAGAGACAGGAAAGAGAGGGGGGAGATAGAGAGAGAGAGAGAGAGAGAGAGCGCGAGAGAGAGAAAGTCTCAGAAAGTGAGGGAGAGAGACAGAGAGAAAGAGACAGAGAGAAAGAGAGACAGAGAGAGAGAGAG
>NW_004797711.1:318538-319718 GCF_000002075.1 Aplysia californica | reverse complement strand
GGGGAGGGGGGGGGGTCTAGAACTAGAGTGATAATGTTATTTTATCAAGTATTGTCAGTAAATATAAGGCATAAATAATAAGGCTTATTATCAATCGATGAGTTAGATCTAGAGTGGGCAGTCAATCAAGCTTTACTTACGACATCACTTGTCTTGTTTTTAGAAAGCTTCTTCGCCATATGTCTGGCCAAAAATACTCTTTTTTAAAATACGACCACATGAATATATTCCGGAGGTTAGCTTCAAATTCTTGTATAAGATTGATTTCAACAATACGCGAAATGGTTTTACATGAAGATTGGACGCGAGAGTTACTTCCCATGTCTCTAAGAGTAAACAATTCCGTAACGATTCAAATTCGCATTTTTTTCCTTAACGTTTTGGTGTTTTTTTTTTACGAAGCCTTTTTTTTATCCACCATGTCTTCTTGATTCATATTATGCTTGCATAAAAAAACAAACTACAACAAACAAAGAAAAAATAAATAAAAGAAAAATAATCAAGATAGACAGCCCCAGCATATATTAAAAAAACAAAACATTATTAGTAATAGTAGCCTACATATCGAAAAAAGTTCCCCGCACTAAAACCGAAAGTGTTTTTTAAAATTCTTTCAACAATAAAAATAAATAAAAAAAGGAAGAAACCCAACCACATGGTATAATACATAGGCTACATTACGTGTAGGCGGGTTATTTTATTTTTTGTATTTTTGTACTTTCAAGTAGTTTTTAATTGATCAATGTGAAAAAATGTCTACAGCCTAGTCAAAAGACTACAGTACTCGAATACACTTTTTACGACTCTAGCTATAGTCTAGGATGGGAGTTCTGTATCCATGGGGAGATGCTGCAACGTTCCCTATACATGCATTTTCTTCAATGTTAACTTTTCTGCAAGTACATATGGGTACTTTTGGCAGAGACAGGATATAAGTGAAAGTTGTGTGGTTCTCTGCTCACACTAAGAAAATTTCATTTGTCTCACGGTTGTAAACGTGTGGCTTCACTTGGCAATGAAGGTGAAGAGAGATGACTTGCTTAATTTTTATACACGAAGCCAATATGTGACAATGTGGACATTTTCTTAATGAGCACGGGACTTATCAATCATCAGCTGCCATTTATGCTTAGATCTGAAATCTGACAAAAGGAATTACGGTGATATTTGTTACAATAAC
>NW_004797711.1:288410-318438 GCF_000002075.1 Aplysia californica | reverse complement strand
GGCAGCTACTGGTACAGTTTCAATTAATTTGTTACTCTCGTGCAGTAATGTTTGTACTCTCGTTAAATATGGACACATCGGTTCCAAACTAAGATATAGACACATGTGTAGGCCTATATTTTCAACTAAATCAATTTAAGAAAAAACAACAACTGAAATTTATTCCAGATTTGCATACACTATAGGCCTACCGTCATTGGTTTTTCAATCAAAAGGCAGAATAAGTAGACATATGATCCAGGAGCACATACGTAATTTGAATGAACTCGCTGGGTTTAAGTTAAGTTGCATAAGCATCAGGGGGACACACAACTTTAATAACAAGCACTTCATTTTACAAGATAACTATTTAATGAGGGGGGGGGGTGCTGCTTGCAGGTCCTACCACACATAGACATAGGCTACTTTTTTTTTCTTTTCTCTGTTGTTTCTGTGTTAATGGGTGTTGTCAATTTGATGTCATTATATTTACTATCACTTCTACTACAACTGCTATAACTGCTGCTACAGCTGCTATCAAATGCGTGGAACATAACTAAACATGAATAATATATTATATGAACACCTTTGGTGTTTCTTATACCGAAGTTTTAGAGAGAAATATACTTTTGACGAGCAGCGACATTTTATTTATTTCTTACTGTAAGAGAGTTCTTCTTATTTACTTCCGTTTGAAGTCGAAACCTGGAAGCAGCTCGTGTTCCGTGACCAAGGACACAGCATTATGTTGGCACTAAAAAGCGTGCAGAAACTAGCTTCTTTGACTTGCCGAAAACAGGTTGCTAAGATGTGTTTATTGCCCAGTAGCACCAAACCAACGATTCAGTGTGTCTCCCTGAATGGCGTTCTTTTCCGTCGCAATTTGTCGACTCCTCACGGACCTGAAAGTGAAAGTAACCAAGACCAGGGGCAGAGTGGCATTGGATCAGCAGTTCCATCGTCTGCTGGCTCAAGTGGCTCATTGAAAGTCCCAGTCAATTCACCTAATGAATCAAGATTTCCGTGTAACTCCAATCCATATAACCCAGAAGTTGTGGACTCGTTACTCCTAGAAGTGAAAAATGACATGCCATTACCTGACATGCCCGATCCATTCGCAAAGGATTACAAAAAATGTTTTTTGTGTAGGCAGGATATTCAGCTTGATCACAAAAATGTGCGATTGCTTAGTCAGTTTGTGTCCCCATATACTGGTCGTATTTATGGCAGAGCCATAACTGGCCTGTGTATTCCTATGCAAAAGCAAGTGGCAAAGTACATCAAGCGTGCAAGGATGTCAGGGTTTATGCCTTTTATTTTCAAAGACCCAAGATATTTGAAAGATCCTCAGCCATATGACCCGATGATGAAGAAGTGATTTTTCCCCAAGACAGATTATAATTTTTCTGTGGACTTTTGTACTGTTGACTGGAGAATTCTTAACTTGACTTTACCGATCAGGTTTTATGCAAAGACGGATCATGATCAAAAAGACTTTCATTTACTGGCATTCATAAATTATATAATTTCAGTATTGAAATTAATTTGTTTGTAAGTTATTTCATTAGTTTTTATCTCCAAGAGTTCATAATTTCCAGAAATGAAAAACGAATTCCTGGCATGTGTGAGCATTCTTTGGTCGAAGTCAGAGGAATTGAATTGGTAAAGGACTATGTGTGCATTTAATACATGATGCCTTTGTGTGATTTGTTAGAACCCCAAAGCCCCAGTTGCAGACATTTCGGACTTCACAGAACAAAGTATCTCTTTGTATTTAAATTGTATGCAAGAAGGTGTACGGGAACAAGATGCATTGAAAAGTTTATATGCCTGGGGTTGTTTTTTATTTCAAAATAAAAAGGCATAAAAAATAACTAATGTTCAGTGTTGTAGTACCTTTGGCCGTAAGACAGAAAGACCTTAGTATAGTTCGTGGAATGATTGGAAACAGTGTGAATGTGTCTTTGTTTGCATGGACTGGGAAAGGAAGGAAGCATTCATAGTCAACTACGGATGAGATGATTACTGTTGATGTCGTCGAGGGGGGGGCTGAAAAAAAGATAAACTCATCTGAAGTTCAACTAATCAAAGGGATCATTGTAGAAGAAGAAGTGCTGGGACCCAAGGAAATGATCGATTTAACCGAAGATCAACTCAAGCGGGTTCAACTCAAATGGAGTCGAATGTAGTAGATTTCAAAAGAGAAGGGCTAAGTGCATTAGTCACTATTTTATGAAATGATTGGAGCACTATTTCAGAAACAACAGAAGACACAGTGTCTGTTTCTTTATTATAAGGTAAAAATCAATTAATTTTATATATATCATGTTTGTATTTGACATCTCATTATTAACTTAAGTCACTGGCACCGTAAAATCCTTCCACAGGTTTTGATTGAACATTCTGTTTCCGAAAAGTGTTGAGGAAACATTTTCTTCTGTTTATATAATTATTACCCTAAAAGACCCTAGAATGCTCAGAAATATTCTTGGCTTCCCAGGAAACATGTAGTGCAAGCTACAGATTGCATGCACTCAAACACACTAACAAAAAACTGATCAGATTTTTTGCTGTCTACAGCTGGATACCCTTTCCCACCAGGGTGAAGTGAGAGGAATTTGTGTTACTGTTTAAGTTAAAGTGCCTTTTCTAAGGACACAACCTAGGACCCCTGAGAGTTTCGAACTCACGACCTTTACAGTTATTAAAGTTACGAGTCTGAGAGCCTGTAAAATAATTCTCCCTTTCCTATCATTACTGGTATCTCATTTATTCTTTTCTTTTTTCATCGGCTGCAAAGTCCGATTTTTGTAAAAGTTTTTATTTTAAATTGCTGATAATTAATAATTGCTTGCATAAATAATAAATGGCCTAGTTTCTTGTTTCTCTCAAGTAGATGCATTTTGACCATCTTTGTCTGGGAAGTCTTTCATAGTTTAGTGGATCTCTATTTTTGTTTGATATTATTTAACGAAGTGAAAGAGAAATTAACCATACAGGGGGACATCTTGATATGCTTTGTGTGGTCCCAGGGGCTTGCTGTGTTTCTATCGCCAATTTTGGGACGAGCATGAAGTTGGCAGTATGACAACTGGCAATACTTGATTGTCATTCATATGTACTGAATATGGTCAAGGGAAAGGATGCTGCCATGACTAGTTGAATGACAAATTCATGAGTCGTTTCCCTTTTATGTCCAAAACTTGATGAGATGGCTAACATACTTCACATAGGAATCAGATTTTCAGGTCCCAGTTTTTTTCTCATACACACGCGCAGAATTTGAGCATAAAAAGATTTCGACATCCTGCCGATCTCAATCTGTCTAGACTGTACAAGTAAATTTTGTTATTGTTTCACTATGGTATTTAATTATGGGCCTTGACATTGTAGAAAGTAGTGGAGTACTTTTTAGTTTATAAATAGTATATTTAGTGCATTCAGAGACCTTTCCAAAGTTTTGGACAGAATGCATGGTACATGTAGGAGCCTACAGTCCATGTCGGCTTTAAGCACGGTCATCGGGAGAAAGCTTAAGTGTGCTTAAAGCCGAAGCGTGCTTAAGTGCGAAGTAGACATATTCCAGAGATTTTCATGTAGAAAATTCCCCGTGCTATTTCCCTTTGTTTGTAAGTAGGCCTATAGCGGTCCCGCAAAAGTGTGCACTGATATTTAGACACCCGCCATGGTAGTTTTTGTTCGCTTGTTTGTTTTTGTTTTGTGGTCGAATGGGAAATGAAAACTTAATTTAGACGGCCAGTCACGATATATGAACAGCACACTAGGCCTACTGTAGACATTTTCAGTTTTCTTTGAATATTGAATGTGTTTACTATTTCTGAAAATTTTATCAGGAAAAGAAATGTTGTGCTGTGTGTACATTCATTTGTTGAGAGTGTTACTTTGGTTCTATTCCGAATTCTACTCGCTTGTTCGTTGTGAAGAAAGTAATGAAGACAAATGATGTTTGAAAGGTTATTTTCATTGAAAATAAATGCTTGTAACCTTGTCATGAAAAGGAATGCTTGCAGAGAATCCTTTCGTGTGATTGTTTTTTGTTTTTAAAAAATGTAGTTGAGTTGTTTTTTACATCTGTTACTGTTTAGAGGCGGGCTTCAGACCCTACCTGGGATGAGAGGAATACTTTTAGTACCGTACAACATTCCAGCAGAATGACCGAGATACTTGATAAAAATTTCTCCCGACTTGAGAATTGAACTTGGGTCTCCTGCATGCAACAGCGAAGTGCCTAACCACTGCACCACAGACGCCAGTTATTCGATTGTGAACATTATAATTATAGTGATGTAAAATATCTCATGAATAGAGACATGAAAAAGGAGGGGGAAAGGAGGATCGTGAGTCATACTGAATACAGCAAGAAGTAAAAGGAGTATCTTTACTTACTCATCTGGCAATAGCTTGGAATAAACAAAATGGACATATATAGGCCCTATTATGAGAACATGAATTTTTCCTACAGCTAGGAACCTGGTGAAAGCGCATGGACTTGGTGGTTGTGATGGACTACTACCATTTTGATACCGTGAAACTTGCATCCTGCAATAGACTTTGCAACAAAAAAACTACCCCAGACTCGCTGCAAGGGGAAATAAATTGTGAGGCATCGTGGTGAAATCAGGCGCTTGTCAAAATAACTAAATCGTAGAAACAGGCATGTTTCTGTCAATTTGGCACTTTTTATCAAATTTTTGTTTTTCAGCTCAACCTCTTTTATGTTCATGTAAAAACACATTTCCACGTGAATATTACTGAAAAACGTTGATTTAAGGCACAAATTATGTCATTTTAAAGTTTTCAAGGACTCTTTATACCAGCTGTTGAAGTTACCAAACATTGATGATTGACTGCCATTTTCTCGCTAATTTCATCATTGAAACAAGACAACCTCACCCCCTTCAATCGCAAATAACTTGACTTCTATAATTCAACACAGATGGGTAGATCTATTTTTTTCATTGAAAGCAAAGCAAATATAAATAAACTTTCAGATTATACCAATAACTCTCAATACCCAAAAATTGACGAGCGCCTGATTCCACCGCGTCCTGACACAATGTTTTATTCAAATTCAAATTAAAACTTTTTTTTTACAGGGTCCCTTTTAAAAAAATGTTTTGTAGGCGTCTTAAACAGGCTTTTTTAAAGAAAAAGTAAGAGCATGATCTCTTTATGTAGCCTGGGTGGATGTTATCAAGTACCAGTATGACTGATTTTTACACATGAAGAGCAAAGGGGAAAGCGACGGTAGTCACAAACTAGAAATTGTGAGGGTGCTAATTTTAAAAGCTTGTGGACTCATAACTTCATATTTGTTTGACTGGTGGTTTATTGTTAAGTGTTGTTGAATGGGAAATCTTGCAACAACAATTATCAACCAACAGTTGAACAGAAATACAGTTATGAGTCAACAAGCATTCAAAATTGGTACCGGTACCCTCACGATTTTCAGTGTTTGTGACTACCGTCGTTTTTCCCATGTAGCCTTCACATGTTTATATGTATGTCATGTGACTGTTTTTTCTACTTACTTTTCCCTTTGCCTTCAGGCAGAGACATGTTTTTGTTGCTGACTGGAGTAACTGTAGTGTCTATAGGCCATTCCCATAGGGGGGACATTTCTTGTTCATGCACAGTAGAATTGTAATTGTAAATGGGCTGATTCATCATGTCACGCTCATAATTGTGCCTGATCTACAACAGGGAAGCTGCTTTTTCTTTCCTAATCCTTACTATTGTCATTTTCGTCTACTTCTTTTGTATGTTTGTCACACTCTTGTGACCTGCTATTTCCGGGGTGCCTTGATAGTCGAAGCTGACTTTGTGCTGTTGAAGCTAGAGAGGTGACCAGAGTAAGTCTGATTTCCTGTAAAGACTTCTCTGTTGACACCCACCCTTTGGCACTCATATGACCTTATGCAGTTGGGAACATGGTAAAACCCTCTACTATAAATGTTTTTAAAAGACTCAGAGGTTGACGTGTAATGACCCTCCATCTTTCACGGTCACGAGATGCCGTTGCACATTCTGCCATTAGATCAGGCACAGTTATGAGCGTGACATGAATCAGCCCATTTACAATTCTACTGTGCTTGAACGAGAAATGTCCCCCCTTTGGGAATGGCCTAAAGACACTACAGTCAGTGGCACTGCCGCTGGGGGTAACCTCTGAGTCAGAGATGACACCTCCTTCACTCCTTAAGTGAGTTTTACAACACTTGCAGCACAATTAATAACAGGGAAGCCAAATGTCCGGTTTTTCCTGTTTTAAACCGTTGGAATGCAACAAAGTTTCCCTACCCTTGCAAGGGGAAGGGGGGGGGGGGGGTAAGAGAGATGTTTTTGTTTGCTCATTTAAAAACTTGACAAGGTTCGGTTTAGGTGAGATGTGATGCTCCGCTCATTTTCAGTTTTTTTTTCTTCAAAAATCATTTGGCATCCCTGAATTAAGTTGTACAAGTGCCGAAGATTAGAGTTAGCGGTGTTACTAGTACTAGTAGGCTACTTGAGAGTACAATACAATGATCAGAAAAGGAGGAAATTTTTGTAAGGGTGATAGATATGTCTGATGATAGGAAAGAAGGAGCAAATCACACCAGAGCACCCACCAGCCACCCATATACTAAATTCAGAATACAAGAAACAAGAAACTAAAAACAAACGTCATGAATGATATGGACATTAAAGTGAAAATTTATTCTTGACATCATAAAAGCTGGATACATAAAACCGAATAAATACACACATTTAAAAAATAGACACGCACATTAGATCGTAACTCAATCAGTGGATCGGATTTTCAGGCTTCATTTTCATCTTCATCATCTTACAATGAAGTTGACTGTACTGAATTTAATTTTTTTTTAAAGTCCATAGAGCTGTTATAATTGAAACTATACTATATTTGTGTACAGTACTGAGCTGATACGAACATTAACATCAACTTTTGTGAAGCTACTGAGTTGGATACCAATATATATATATATACGGTACTGAATTCAAAAGTTCTACCTAGCTGCTACTGACATTACATTTATTTTATGCTTAAAGCCATGTTAACAATCACGCTCAGCATCTGGATGCAAAAATGACCAAGAGATCTATCTGAGAGAAGATAACCAGGACAAATCGAAGACCAGATCAGGTACAAACTACAAAACCCTGGCATTTGTCAGTCTTGCATCCAGTCATTGAAATATATAACACATATTATATATACAGTATAACATTCATGGATAGGTCGGTCGAACACAGAACACTCCAAATCACTCATCGGTCGAACTGTGCCGGCGGTCCCAGTTTTTATTCTTTTCTTCATCTTTGTAAGATATCCCTCAAACTACCGAGGCCAGTCCCGACGAATCAGAGCTATCCATGTTATACTGATATATTATTTGACATTTTTAATTAATACCCCTGATTAAAGCTGAGCAAGAAAACACTTCATCATATCTGACCACAAGTGATTATAAAAAGAAACTTGTGTCAAACAGTCTTCCCTGTGACAACCAGTTTTAAAATGCAAGAATGGTAGTATTGGTAGGCCTACGTATGGTCGGAACACTGAACAGAGAGTGCATCAGTGTCTGTACATCTTACAACTTAACATTGTAAATTGACAAGAAGAAGCTGAAACCACCACAAACTTTCATAAACACGCAACGTCCCCCCCCCCCCCCCCCCCCCCCCCCGCAACAGACAAAATGATGACATCAGAGATGAGAGGACTAGAGATAGGACACTTGAACAAGGCTGGGAGGTGTAGAGGTGCACATCTATACTTTTTTCATCTGCAAACTGTTTTGAGATTAAATTAAATCTAAAATTCTGAATTAAAAAAAAAAAAAGCAGTTTCTTTATATCTGTTGTTTCGGTTGTCTGAGTTTGAGAAATATCAGTGATAACATCATAAACAGATCAACACAAGGACATCCAATGTCCAAGCTTCTACTTTACTGTACATGTCATATACTTCTGAGGTGGCACTCATATGACCTTATAGTATACAGTTGTGAGCGTCGTAAAACCCTCTTCTATAAACTTCTGAGTCAATCTTTGGTCACTGTGTAGACAACGGGTGTCAAACTCGAGGCCTGTGGGTCGCATCCGGCCCCGCAAAGAACTATTTCTGGTCAGTGAGAGCACGACTAAAATTTAGGTACATGTCCAATCTGAGAATCTCCACGAGCACAGAAGCTTACTGAAGTTACTCCAAACATGAACAAACTTGTTGACAAGGAAAGACCCCAAACATGCAGTTCTGACAAATTAGGATACGAGCATGAATTGATACAGAGTAATACCTTTATTTGTGATTATTTCAACTTAAGTACGTTTCGAATCCCATCATCGCTTCCAAAAGGTTAAGTTTTCCACTGCTCAATGAGCATTTCTCCAGTTCAAAGTTGAGCCCACAACCTAAGATTAAGATGTAATTTGAGTCTGACACCCTCCCTGCTGTAGACAGTATTAAAAAACCCTGCATGATTCCCTTGAACAAACTACGAGATTTCGCCTTTTCTGTCTCTAGTAAAAGCATCTCATGATACAGATGAACAATGAATGACTGGATAATGAAATTCAATTTTAAAAAATATGACACAACTCAAAATGAGTTCCAATATCACAGCTATATTATGGTTCAAATGACACAAACTCCAACACAATCAAAAACTCTGTGCACTGATGCGGGAAAACTACAGGCCCTATTGATCAACACGCTAGACCCGTCAAACACATAGATGTGTGTCACAGCATGAAGGAAACAGGCGCTCGTCAAGTTTTGGGCATGTTGAGTTATTGGTATCATCTTAAACTTAAATAGCTTGTACATTTGCCCTGCTTTCTATGAAAAAAACCCAACCCCCTGTTTATCTTGAATACAAGTCGAGATATTTGCAACTGAAGAAGGAGGGGGTCGCTTGGTATCAGAGGTAAAATTAGCCAGAAAATGGCCGCCAAAATTTGGTTATTTACATAACACTAACATAGCCTGAGACTCCGTGGAAACTGGCAATTTACATTTTGTGTGCCTTTAATCAACATTTTTCAGTAAAACCAACACAGAAAAAACAAATTTTCGATATAGGCCTATATATAAAAAAATTGCCAAACCGACGAAAAAATGCCAAATTCTTCAATTTCATTATTTTGACGAGCGCCTGATTTCACCATGCCGCCTCACATATTATTCTGTTCGCCAGAGTTCTGAGTATTTGTAACATTTAAACTAAACATACAAAATCCCATGCGACCATCGCACATCAGCATGTTTTGCAAAATACTTGGTTTTTGCATGGTACAAACTGTAAAAATTAAATAGACACAAATACATAGTTGCAGTAATAAAACAAAAACAAAAAACAAAAAAAAACCCATTTAACCCCCCCATTGGTATAGATCTACCAGTACAAGTACAAAGCCAAGAAGTTCAATTTTCACATGGATGAAGAAAGTTCAGAGGACCAAACTCTGAAAGTTGATCACCATCACGTTCGTAATCAAAACTTTTCATGCTAGCTAGCCCCAAGCAGACAGCTGGGAACTAACTACACCACACACACACAGACACAGACATGATACACACACACATACAGATCACACAGACAGCTGGGAGCTAACTACACTACACACACATAGACATGACACACACACACAGACATGACACACACACACATACAGATCACACAGATAGCTAGGAGTTAACTACTCACACAAACGTGACACACGCACAGACAGGACTCCTGTCTGGACACATAGTACCATACACACAAACACCACACACACACACATATACAGATCACATAAATTATTTATTTCCAGCAAAACACAAAACCTACAGAACCTCCCCTCAGCTTAGTTTTAGTAACAGTAACAGTTTTACGGTACTTGCAACCTGTTATCTTTCAAAGGTAAAGTGCAATCATACAGTGCAGTCTCTCTATAACAACCTTCGATATAACGACATCCTGTGTGTAGCGACAAGGTGCCCAGGTCCCGATTTTTCCCTTTTATATATATATCATTAGTAATATTTCTGGTAGCCTCTCTATAACGACACTTTTTTCTGGTTCCGACAATGTCGTTATAGAGAGGCTGCACTGTATTATCATAAAAATTCAATATACCGAACAAGTGAAAAAGAAAATGATATAATAATATTTAAAAAATTAATTCTCGAAACGCGCGGACATTATGTTCTAGAATGAGAAAGAATACAGCAAGCCATTACAGCAGAAGAACTTGAGCCACCTACCCTGGAGATCTACCACACAGTAGTGCATCACAGTAAAGTAGGGCAACGATGGAAAGAACAAGGAAAAACCCCACAACAAATCTAGACATTGATCAAGTAAAAATCTAGAAGAAAGCATGCTACAAATCAGCTGATTCAAAAAGTAAAATGACGATCGCTGTCAGAAACGGAGGGAAAGAAATTTCAAGGACGTTAAAAGATGTGCACCTTGTGCTGTGAAAAGTTCACAATAATAACAACAACAACAGTAATAATATTACAGCAACTACTACAACATAGACAATAATTGTTCCTCATTAGGAAGTCGGGCAAGGGAAAAGAAGCTAAGCAACTTTATAAACTTGTAGAAAGTCTCCAGTTTAGTTTAGTTGTAGTAGTAAGAGTTTTACAGCACTTGCAACACAATTCGGTCAAATAAGTGCTGAAGATTAGAAGTGTTTCTTGAGAGTAGCATTAAAAAAAGGAGGAGAGATACTTTTATTTGCTTATTATCAGCATGATTTAGCGCAGATCCATGCTCTACAGCACGCCCTTTACAACTCTTACCTGTTCTCGTCTTTTTATGCAAGAGAAATTCTGAAATTACGCAAACTGAGCCCAAAAATGTGAAATTATGCTATTCCGTTAATTTTAACGAAGAACGATGCAGGAAAATAATGAGAAATTATGCCAAAAAATGATCAAATTTTGCTAAATTATGCGGGGTGCATAAAACCACGGGGACAGTCTTACACCTGGAACACTCGGTGACTTTCTCAATGACTTCTCATGCCATGGACGACCTTTCAACTTAGACCAGTCACATTACAAGTGGTTGAAATGAAGTTTCCTAAGTCAAAAGTGAATCGTTGAATCTGCCAAAATGAAACTCTGGTTAAGACTCTAAATAGATTAGAAATAAAATAAGCCTCTAGATATATATATATATATATATATATATATATATATATATATATATATTCAAGAAAATCGTAATGCAAAATCAGCAAAGCTGTACGAAAAAAGCAGAAAAGAAAAATTTAATAAACATTTGACTGAAACCTCCTGTCCAGGACAAAATAGCCCGCATGCATTCAACGGCTCCACCGGCCACCTGTATTAGACAACCAACCACGTGTCACTTTGAGCTTTTCCTACAGTATAACGACACCCGTCTAAGATAAACCACTTTTCCCCTCGACAATGGGGGGGGGGGGGGGGGGGCATCTCGGACTATTTCAACCTTACTATATAAATAGGAATCAGTGATTTTTATTTTAAAAAATTCCCAAAGAAATCACAACCAGCAGCCTCCAAGCACAGATGCAGTAACTCGTCCTGTCATAACCAGCTACCCAAGTTTATCTTTCTGTTGTATGCTGCAGCGTTAACCCATAGGAGATTGTCAATAACAATAAATTTGACAAAGCTAGAATAAAATAAAGACGTGAGATACATATTTTTTCTATAACTGAGATCTCAAAAGGTAACTGTCAAGCAGTTGTCTAAGCAAGGTGAACAACTGACACACATACACCCGTCTTGCATCAACGCCTCAGTTTTAACATCAAGCATCCTTTTGCATGCAGTGGCAGCAATTGTCAACTACCGCAGACAAATTCTTGCTACCACGTTTTGTTAGTCATCATCTCCAGATATATTTCAACAAATGGGAAGACTGTTAAATACAATAAATAAAATTCTCTACAGAAACCTCAAATATTTCAATGGGAAATAATGAAAATTCACAAACACAAGAGATACAAAGATAGGTTATTTTTTTGGTGAGATTTTTAGAAGCACAACCTAGAGTCCTTTTAGACTCATTGTAGGGATATGAAAGATTTGAGAGATAGAAAGAAGAAGTATACATTTGAACATGTTCCGACTGCAGTGACCCCAACACAGTGGACAGGTAAGACAAGTAAGAAGTTTACTTTACGTGCTCATTAGAATCAACCCAGAAAAACCACCAATATGTTTGCTTTGTGACCACGTCTACAACACAGTCCAACATCTGCTCTTTGAACGTCCCAAATTACAGAGTCTCTGACGTGTAACTTCTTGTCTTCCTATCGTCCCTACCACAGACAATACAATACCCTGTATTGCAGGAAAGAGCAAAATCAAAGACCTCTACTTTTATAACCATGACATTGGGCTGAAGGAGCACACATTCAGAGGCTACTAGATTAACAACAACGACAACAACAATATTTGGCCTACGTGTTCTCTTCACCTATTTTATATCCCCCATAATGACTGCCAGGCACAATATGTACAAGTAAAAAAAACCACATTCATTATCAGGACAACAGAATGGTGAGAATTGTTAAACATGTAAATACATGAGACTGAAAATATGTTAAGTACAAATATACAACAAAACAACAAACTTTACAAACCCCACTTAAATCCAAATCCAAACCAAGCAAAATGTCAGTGTATTAATAAAAAAAATAAAGAATTTAAAAGTTACATCAAAAAGTTTTCTGATGATTTTTAAAAAAGTAAATTTTTTTAATGACAAAAAAAAAAAAATTGGAAGAAAAAAACGAAAAAGTCAAAAGAGAACTTCTCAAAACAGCCTTCTAAATTTTTCTAAACATGACAAAAATAGCTCTTGTGGTATAACCATGACTTATATACAACCATGGACTTATATAACCATGACTTATATACAACCATGGACTTATATAACCGTGACTTATATATAACCATGGACTTATATAACCGTGACTTATATATAACTATGGACTTATATAACCATGACTTATATATAACCATGGACTTATATAACCGTGACTTATATATAACTATGGACTTATATAACCATGACTTATATATAACCATGGACTTATATAACCATGACTTATATATAACCATGGACTTATATAACCATGACTTATATATAACCATGGACTTATATAACCATGACTTATATATAACCATGACTTATATAACCATGGACTTATATAACCATGACTTATATATAACCATGGCTTATATATAACCATGACTTATATAACCATGACTTATATATAACCATGACTTATATAACCATGGACTTATATATAACCATGGACTTATATAACCATGACTTATATAACCATGGACTTATATATAACCATGGACTTATATATAACCATGGACTTATATAACCATGACTTATATATAACCATGGACTTATATAACCATGACTTATATATAACCATGACTTATATATAACCATGACTTATATATAACCATGGACTTATATAACCATGACTTATATATAACCATGACTTATATAACCATGGACTTATATAACCATGACTTATATATAACCATGGCTTATATATAACCATGACTTATATAACCATGACTTATATATAACCATGACTTATATAACCATGGACTTATATAACCATGACTTATATATAACCATGACTTATATAACCATGACTTTAAGATGAGCCAGTTCTTTTAAGCCCGCCCACCAAACCAAAAGAGACGCATTAATAAAAAAGTTTTGTTTCTTTTTCACAAAAACTTGAAAAACACGATACCGCCCCAGAACAGAAGACAGAGCATACATCTGCTACTTGGGTGCCTGTGACCAACAGAAAAAAAAAAAAGAAAAAAAGAGCGATCCAACCATCACTTCACTGTCTCCGATCCCCTTTCCACCCTGAGATTATCTCCTGGATAAATAGTTCACTCGGGATGGCTCAGGACAAAATAAAAAGTTATTTTTGTTCAATGAAATCTTTGTACTTGTAAAACCACCCCCGTCCCCCCCTTCACAATTTAGTTCATGTAGGAGGAGGAGGGCGTTAACCCTGCCTGTCAGGACCAACCCAGGCTGAGAGAGATACAACTTCCCAGGCTGAGAGAGATACAACTTCCCAGGCTGAGAGAGATACAACTTCCCAGGCTGAGAGATACAACGTCCCAGGCTGAGAGAGATACAACTTCCCAGGCTGAGAGAGATACAACTTCCCAGGCTGAGAGAGATACAACTTCCCAGGCTGAGAGAGATACAACTTCCCAGGCTGAGAGAGATACAACTTCCCAGGCTGAGAGAGATACAACTTCCCAGGCTGAGAGAGATACAACTTCCCAGGCTGAGAGAGATACAACTTCCCAGGCTGAGAGATACAACGTCCCAGGCTGAGAGAGATACAACTTCCCAGGCTGAGAGAGATACAACGTCCCAGGCTGAGAGAGATACAATGCCCAAGGCTGAGAGAGATACAATGCCCAAGGCTGAGAGAGATACAACTTCCCAGGCTGAGAGATACAACTTCCCAGGCTGAGAGAGATACAACGTCCCAGGCTGAGAGAGATACAATGCCCAAGGCTGAGAGAGATACAATGCCCAAGGCTGAGAGAGATACAACTTCCCAGGCTGAGAGATACAACTTCCCAGGCTGAGAGAGATACAACTTCCCTGGCTGAGATAGATACAATGCCCAAGGCTGAGAGAGATACAACTTCCCAGGCTGAGATAGATACAATGCCCAAGGCTGAGAGAGATACAACTTCCCAGGCTGAGATAGATACAATGCCCAAGGCTAAGAGAGATACAATGCCCCAGGATACAACATCCAAGCAGAAAGACTGAGTTACTTGATAAAAATTGTCCCCAAAATGAGAATTGAACTCAGGTCTTTTTCATGCCACGGCAGAGAGCCGAACCGCTACACCACAGACTCCACGGTTCTGAACAAAGACCCGCACACAATCAAATGTAAAACCGGAGTACGTTAACTTCATTAACATGATGCGAACTACACCAACCAAAACTATTTACTGGATTCAAACATGAACTTCCATCGAAACAAAAAAAAAGACAAGCATTACATTTATACAAAGAACAGAACAGCTTTTGTATCCAAACAATCACAGGTGACATACGCCATTGCTATGGACATGATACGCAGTAACAAACGTAACTATCAGTCGTTTACCTGTAAATTTACCTCAAACACACCAACTCTCTTCATCACAACAAACCATATTATCTTAAAGCCGATTGAAATGAGCACAGCCCCAAACGCAAACCCAACAGTAATACAAATAACCTCTCATCTCAGTTTTAGTACAAAGAATGAGTTTTAAAGCACTTACAACACAACAATAGGTCATGCAAGAGCTGAAGATTACAGGTGTCACTAGATTGTAACATACCAAGAAAAAAAAGAAAAAACCCACAAAAGGACAGATAAAGACGATGGACGTTTGATAGGATAGACAGAAGGCGGAGCAAACCACACCAGGGCGCCCGACAACCACCCACACACCAGCCTTGCATAACGGCGCGGTAAATCACTCGTGGTTTACAACAGAAACAACAGTCAGTCAAGATCACAGCATAGCATGAAGCAGGCTAGAGTAATCAACAAACAAAATGATCCGGTTTGAGATAACTAACAACGATCCACGCCTACTGTTGAGAGCTGTGACAATTCTTGGAAATCAACGGATCTGGATCGCTCGTTCTAAACGTAAGCTAAGCACACGTTCTTGCGTACTCATAATCATAAAGAGGCTTAATATAAATGATATAACAACAAGATCAACGAAATTCCGAGTAGTCTGCTTAAACCAAACTAGGACTTTAGAAGGTCAATTAAAAATGGCAAAACTGTGTCGATTTGCAGGCTCCACGATTTGCAGACTCCACGGTTCTGGACAAAGACCCGCACACAATCATTCGATTTGCTCTTACTGGTTTTTTTATGGAGAGAAGTTGCATTATACCATGAGTGTCAGATTTCAGCTGTCTAGCTTGCTTCTTTTGTAGTCAGGGTAAAGACTTTCAATACCTACTGCTTTCACCAGTTTTTATCGTTTTCTTCATTTCATCCTCCAGGTAACGACTAGATTGTGATAAAAGAAGGCTCAGTGCCCTTTCGGTCCATATAAACACATTTCGGTAGAGATTTTACACACAAAAAAAAGTTGATTAAAAAGGCAAAAGAAATGTAAAACTGCCTTTTCCGACGACACCTAAGCTTCGAAAGCCACCCACTTTTTTGCTAATTTTTACCTCTGACGCCAGGCAATCCCCATCTGAAAATATTCCTCTCCACTTTTTATTAAAGATGAACATCTTTTTTCATCAAAGGCAAGACAAATGGAAAAGCTTTAAGACAGATGATAGCAATAACTCCATACGCCCAAAAAGTGACGAGCGTCCGATTCCACGGAGTCATGACACATGCAAACATAACTCGAGTGTGCGAAGGCAAAGACATGTCCTCTTGAAATATCCTTTAATCTGCGAAAACCACGAGGAGCGAAAATCTCAAAACTCATATATATATATATATATAGACCCAGGCCGGTTTCCACAACATCATAAAAGCCTCGTATAGACAGCAAGGTATTTGCAAAACAGACCTTGGGCACGTACTCACCGCTACCTTCCTGCAGAGACAGAACATGCAAATGAGAGCAGCACGCACAAGACAAGTTGCAACGCTTTAGTTCCCCGTAAGACTAAAATGATACTTTGGAATGAACAGGCCGGCCAAGGGAGTGAATTACTGAGAAATAGCGTAAGCCTGGAGGAGAAACAAGAGTGCGGCAGAGGTGTCAACTGACTATTTCAGGGAAAAGACAAAGGTAGGTCTTCAACCTGACCCCTTCGAAATGCTCCGATGATATTGTCAAATCTGTCCCCGTCGTTTTATGCAAGAAAAAATCTGAAATTATGCAAACTGAGCCCAAAAAATGTGAAATTGCGCGATTCTGTTAATTCTGGATTTGTGTCCGTCAAATCGGCACCTCTTGAGTTATTGTGAAGCAGTGTGAGCCTTTAAGACACACCATCTAGAGTCATTGTGAAGCAGTGTGAGCCTTTAAGACACACCTCTAGAGTCACTGTGAAGCAGTGTGAGCCTTTAAGACACACCCTCTAGAGTCACTGTGAAGCAGTGTAAGCCTTTAAGACACACCCTCTAGAGTCATTGTGAAGCAGTGTGAGCCTTTAAGACACACACAAGAACAAACGAGCACTTCGGCTGTTTTAGCAACTTTCCACTCATGCCTCCACGACAAAAGGGACAGACTGTCGTCCCACTCTGCAACTGTCCACCATCTGGGACACGAAATATGACAGAGTTTGTGAAAGTAAACAAGAAAAAACCACCAACAACCCAACAACATGAAAGTACAGTTGTAGGCCTTCCGAGTTATGATGAACTAACCCTTCAATTTCTGCTTGCTGTGCAGGAAATTGATGGCAAACGAGGCAGGGGTAGGCCCAGAACAACCTACTTGGGGAACCTAAACAGATGGGTAACGGAGAAAGATCAGGGAAACGTAGCTTTTTTGAGAGCATCCGAGCAAAGGAATGAATGGAAAACCATGATCGCCGATGTCTGTCGCAGATCTGGCACGGGATGATGATGATGATGATGATGATGATGATGAGCAGGAAATCAGTGAAAATATTAGAGGCAGACCACAGAAGCTAGTGCAGTCAAAGCCGCTCTAACGAGTGCAGTCAAAGCCACTCTAACGAGTGCAGTCAAAGCCGCTGTAACGGCCACCTGTCCAAGACAATCCCCCGTAACAAACGACCACTTCCCATCTCGTCTTTTTTTCACTTTATATATATAACAACAACGTCAGACGTTCACCTGTCTTGAGACGATGAGACAACTACTTTTCTCCTTGACAAAGAGTGGCCGTTTTAGACCATTTCGACTGCGCATTTATCCCTGCAAGAATTGATCTCATGTCTTTTACATCTAACAGCAACGAACCTAACTGTTACACCACAGACACCCATCCCCAAAGCCTTCATGTTAATCCCTCAATGTCTGACATGTTAATCCGTCAATGTCTGACATGTTTATCTGTCAATGTCTGACATGTTTATCCCTCAATGTCTGACATGTTTATCCGTCAATGTCTGACATGTTAATCCGTCAATGTCTGACATGTTAATCCCTCAATGTCTGACTTGTTTATCCGTCAATGTATGACAAAGACCAATGTGTCTGCAGAGGAGAATATTTCTTCAAGAGAAATAGAAGAAGTAAGGATTTAGAGGACCTGTGGCTTCTACTTTGGCCAACGAGACCCATTCTGGAAGAGGGGGCCACTTTTGCGCATATAAGGGCCTCCTTTCCATTTGTGGATGCACGCAGTTTGTTTGCGGGTTTACCTCTTGGCTTCAGCATTTATCTAGCCATCAGATACGCTGTACCAGAGCGAAAAAGTGAGCCTGGTGTTGGTGCCTAATATGCGTTCTTATCCATCCTTTCCTTAGTCTTTGTCGTCTACCCACATTAAATCCCTTCACCGATTGGGCGAGCAAAGTTTTAAACAGTCAGGCAGAGACTGCAGCACAATGTGACCTCTTTGCTGACCGGGGTTTGCAAGTGTTGCTGCACTGTTTAAGTATCTTGTCTTATGGAACAGTTCTTGCTTTCAATATTTAAAAAAAAATTCTTCTTTAAAAAAAAAGTAGTCCCATATCAAACATAATACGCTCACTTCATATCCATATCACAAACCCTAGGCAAACAAGACAAATTTAAATGGAATTCATTGCACAGCTGAAATATGTCTGATTAAACAGTCCTAGCTCTATCTATCACCGAAAAAAAAAGAAAAAGAAAAAAAAATTCCCATTCCAAAAAAAAAGTTGGCACATATCAAACATAATATATTCACTTCACATCAATTATTATTGACCCTCAGCAAACGAGATAAAAGCTAAAAAAAAAGGACAGCTGCCTCTCCGCACTGACACAGCGGCACTAACGACGAGCGAGAGAAGTGAGGTTCGGGCCTACAAGACGACGTTGACCGGGGTGTGGTCGGGGCTGTCCACCTTGAGCTTCTCTGCCGCCAGGTCGCTCTTGGCCTGCGCCATCTCCAGGATGTCCTGGGCCAGAGCCTCTACGTCCGTGAAGCGAACTTTGTTGAAACTGAACATCTCACGGATGAAGCCCAGAACCAGATCCTGATAAAACAAAAGACAACCCTTGTAAACAATAGCCTATGTATCTCCTGACAACATTTGCAAACTATTGCTTATGTATCTCACGGATGAAGCCCAGAACCAAATTCTGATAAAATACAACACAAACCTTGTAAAGTATTGCCAGCAAGAAAAAAAATTAACTTTGAAACAATTTGGAGAAACTTTATCCCCCCCCCCCCCCCCCACACACACACAGTAATGATAAGCACCTAGTATGAGTGTTTGAGTTTACCGCCCCTATCAAAAAGGTCTACTTAAAGACTATTTTAAGAGGCTGGACCTCCGAATTGAGTTTCTGTCTCTAATAGGACCAAGCCAAATGGGTTGAGAGCCTTGAAAATTACGCAAAACAACCCGAGTTCAGGAAAAATCCCTAGTCTCAGATTCGAACTACGGCCATCCATTCCATAGTCCATCATGATACCAACGGAACTAACTGAGCGCCCCAAGTGCCCCTGCACAAAGAAGACTTTCTCAAAACACCACTGCTGACAAGTTTATGTATGCCAATACACAAAAATTCTTGTTTGTTTTACATTTGTTTAGGAAATCTTCAAAAGTATGCTCATAAGCTAAGGTTAATTCTAAAAGAGAGAAAGAAATACCACAGATCGATTGAAAATTATAACTCCTGCACCTGAAAGTCTACAAAGAAAGAAAGCAATGAAACATTCTTTAAGTTTTGTAAGCAAATAGAATTCAAAGAAACTTTGCAGTGTGCTCTTTTTTTTTTTAGAGAGCAATGGAAAATTATCAATATGACCAAATGCGGGCTTACAGCGTTCTCAGATCAAGAAGACAAACTAACAAGGATTCATCCTTACACAATGTGTACATTTTCAATACTAGATTATTGGTCAAATGGAACAAAAGCAAAGAAAACGCAACTCTTCGTACCTTGAAAAAATTGCACATGTCCTTCAGTTCAGAGTCTGGTCCCAGAAAACCCCACGCTAACAAGGGACTCGTGTGCTCAGAAATGGAGTAAAAATGAGCGATGAATCCATCGTTGAACTTCAAAACAAAACAACAAGGAAAACACCACTCAGAAACAGTAATAGTGATTCGCCATTTATGATTCATCAACACATGCACAAAAAAAGACAGAAGCCAAAATATTACAAAACCAAACTACGGAAAAAGGTTGACTTGAGGGCCAAAAATGAGAGAGAGAGAGAGAGAGAGAGACAGAGACAGAGAGAGAGAGAGAGAGAATGGGAGAGAGAGAGAGAGAGAGAGAGAGAGAGAGAGAGAGAGAGAGAGAGAGAGAGAGAGAGAGAGAGGGAGAGAGAGGCAGAGAGAGAAAGAGAGAGAGAAAGAGAGAAAGGAAGGGAGGGAGGGATGTACGGGGGAGTTTAAATCCCAACTTGAAAAAGAACCATTTCCCAAATAAACTGACCACAGAACCCACCAGCCCCACTCACCTTCAAAAGACTTCTCTTTGCCTTCAACACAGACCACACAGCAGTAGCTAAAGCCTACAAGGCAGAAAGAAAGAAAAAACCAACAACCTTTCAGTAATGGACCCTAATATAAAATGAAGTAACAGAAACAGTTTTTAGAATTCCTTTAAAAAATTAGCACATCTCCTATTATTAAATAGTTTTTATTTTATAAATCATAAAAACTATTTTTAGCAAATCTGCTATTATTAAACAGTTTTTATTTTATAATTCATTAATATTGCAAATCTCCTATAATTAAACAGTTTTTATTTTATAATTCATTAAAAAAGAAATAGCAAATCTGTTATTATTGAACAGTTTTTATTTTATAATTCATTAATATTGCAGATGTCCTATTATTTATTATTAAACAGTTTTTATTTTATAATTCATTTAAAAAATGGCAGACCTGCAATTACTTAACAGTTTTCCTAAAATGTACATGATAGAAACCCCAGTATGTGTGAACTCACAGTCTCCTTGAAGCATGATAGCAACCCCAGTATGTGGGGTTCTTTTTATAGTAGAGGGTGTTACAGCGCTCGCAACTACATAAGGTCATATGAGCGCCAAGGGGTGGGCGTCAACAGAGAAGTCTTTACAGGGAATCAGACTTCGACTGCTCACCTCTCTAGCTTCAACAGCACAAGGTCTGCTTCGACTATCATGGCACCCCGGAAATCGCAGGTCACAAGAGAGTGACAAACATACAAAAGAAATAGAGGAAATGACAATAGAAAGGACCAGGGAAGAAAAAGCAGCAGTTCCCTGTTGTAGATCAGGCACAGTTATGAGCATGACATTGACGAATCATGATGAGTCAGCCCATTTACAATTCTACTATGCTTGAACGAGAAATGTCCCTCCTTTGGGAATGGCCTAAAGACACTACAGTCAGTGGCACTGCCCCGGGGGGTACCCCAGTATGTGTGAACTCACAGTCTCCTTGAAGCCGTTGGAGAGCCACCTGTTCTGGACGACGGTCAGCACGGTGGACGGGGGGTTGGCAAGGTCATCAAAGGCGTCCATGAGGATGAAGTCGAGGACGATGTCGTAGAAGGACATGACACGCACCTGGAACAGGGAATGGGTATTTACATCAATGGTTTAGTTTTTTAGTTTCAGTACTTTACTTTTCCTTTACATCCTCTGTTGCCGTTAAGCGTCGAGGGGAGATACAGTTTTCTATGGTAGGCCATCTCCGAAGCTCTTTCAGTTGTGATTTTATGTATTCTTAGTTTTAGTAGAGGTCCAAAATGTCCACCTGCCGAAAGCAACCACCTTCCTCCTCAAAAAGTGGGTGGCCCCCTCGGACAATTAAATAATAATAATTAGCATTTGTATAGTGCATATCCCAACTCAACACAACAGCAAGTCCTATGTGCTTTACAATCCATATATTTACCCCAGCAGACCCAAGAATACTCAAAAACATTCTTGGCTTTCCAGGAAGCAAAGAACAAGCAGCCGGTTAGGCACTCAAACACCAATAAAGTGACAAGATCTTTTGCTGTCAGTAGCTGGATATCCATTCCCACCTGGGTGATGTGAGGAAAATTTGCTTTAAAAATGCCTACAACGTTGGACCCCTGACCGGGCTCAAACCCACAACCTTTCAGTTGCAAGCCCTACAGCTCATCCACTAGACCACAGTACAAACATTCAAAACGTGAGGCAGTACGAGTACACGCACAGACAGAGCAGCCCTGGTCCGGGCCACAGTGCACCCGCTCACCCCTCCACAGTGCACCCACTCACCCCTCCACAGTGCACCCACTCACCCCTCCACAGTGCACCCACTCACCCCTCCACAGTGCACCCACTCACCCCTCCACAGTGCACCCACTCACCCCTCTCCCCCTCAGCTCCTCCTCAATCTGAGGCCAGTTGGCCTCCACGCTGATGTAGTCCATCATTTTGTCGTACGTCGTGTGAAACTCCTCCACATCCTGGGAAGAAAAGAAAAGACAAAAAAGTAGATACTTCAATCTCTCCGCGTCGTTTTACGCAAGAAAAATTCTGAAATTATGCAAACTGAGCCCAAAAATGTGAAGTTATGCGATTCTGTTAATTTTAACAAAGAATGATAAAGGAAAATAATCAGAAATTATGCAAAAAATGATCAAATTTTGCTAAATTATGCGGGGTGCATAAAACCACGGGGACAGTTCAATACTTCAATGCCCCCCTTTAACACAACACAATTTCAATCAATAAGAAGGCGCGCTTCCGACCCTGCCTGTCAGGGCCAATCCAGTCTGAGAGGGATACAACATTCAGGCAGAAAGACCGAGAGGCACAATGAAAATTCTCCCCTCTCAGGAATTAAAAAGGAGTGTTTAGTTTTAGCAGAGGTTTTACGGCGCTCCCAACTGCATAAGGTCATATGAGCGTCAGAAGATTAGAGGTGTTACAAGAGAGTAACAAACACAAAAAGGAAGAAGGGGAGATAAGGACGATAGATGTTTGACAGGAAAAAAGAAGCAAACCATACCGGAGCACCCGTCAAACAGGGGACAGTGAAGGACCCAACCGTTACAACACAGATGCCGGTATCCTGTCTTTTTTAGTTATAGCAAGAGTTTTACGGCACTTGCAGCACAATTATAAGGTCATATGAGCGCCAGAAGATTAGAAGTGTTACAAGAGAGTGACAAACACAAAAAAGAAGGAAAGATCACGGCTCAAAACGATAGATGTTTAATAGGAAAGAAGAAGCAAACCACACCAGAGCACCTGTTAACCACCCCGGGGGGGGGCAGGGCTGAAAAGTTTTACCCCCCCCAAAAAAAACCCCCAAACAAATATCCCACACTAGGACGCTGCTCTGTCAACAAAATACACAAAGAGGCAGAAACAAGCTGGCCATTTGACAAGACGGTAGAGAGAAAGCCCTGCCTTGTCAGCTTTGATGAGGAGATCTCCGATCAGCTTCCTGCCCATCTTCTTGAACCACGTCTTCTTCTCCTCCTCCTGAAATATGCTCTGGAGGACAGAGAAAAAAACAACAACAAATTTGACGACATGAAACTTCTCTGGAAGAAATTTTTTGTTTTAGTAGAGGTTTTACAAAGCTCGCAACTGCATAAGGTCATATGAGCGCCAGAAGATTAGATGTGTTACAAGAGAGTAACAAACATAAAAAAGAAGAAGGGGAGATAAGGACGATAGATCTATGTTTGATAAGAAAGAAGAAGCAAACCACACCAGAGCACCCGCCAACCACCCACTCTGGAAGAAAGGTATTGGGGGCTCCAGTGGCTAAGTGAGTAGTGAGTTTTGACTCAAGCAATATCAAGCAAGTGTCGGTGACACGGGGATCAGATAGGTGGTCACTGGAGTGTGTCCTTGAGCAAGACACGACAACCCTAGCTCAAAATACAGGGCACTGCAGTGGCGACCCACAGTGGCATGGTTGTAAACTGTTCTGTATTTGTGTAATAGTGTGTATTTATATATCTATTTATGCATTATGTATTTATGTATGTACATATTTATAATTATGTATTTATGTATGTATGTTTGCCATTGTAAAACAATGTGCCCTTCTGGGACAAATAAAAGTGTAATTTATTATTATTATTATTATTTGCAAAACATCCAAAACTCAGGATTGAAAAGATTTTAATTCAGGTATTCAACACATGAAACCAAGATCTAGTAGTAATCACAACAAATCTTATACCAGATTAAAAAAAAAAAAAGGAACAAGAATGGGTTGAGGTTAGGACTACACGCTACTAAAATTTCAAAAATTGCCTGCCCTGCATTAACTTACAATATACAAATACACTAGCAAGCTGTACCAGCATTTAAAAATGTGAATTGATGTATAAACACCTGAAAATGAAATGGTATGAGTTTAACGCCCCTATCAACACTATTAGGTTATTTAAGAGGCGGAACCTCCTAGTTTAACGTCCGTCTCCGATAGGACCGAGCCAAGTGGGAAGTTCGAGTAAAGTGCCTTTCCCAAGGACACAACGTCGGAACGAGCTGAAGCTCGAACTCCCGAACCCGCAATCTCACGATTACGAGTCCGGTAGCCTAACCACTAGGCCACCGATGCCACTTATAAACACCTGAGAGCATGAATTAGTGAAAACACCTAAAAACATGAATAAGTAAAAAGTAAAGTTGTTTCCGCATCTGTTCCGGACATTGGGGATTGCCTCGTTATTGAGACAACTTCCTGGGCCTTCCGCATATTGTGGTAGGGTGGCCAGTTCCTTTCCCCGCCGCCTTTACTTCCCCAACTCGAAGTCAGGTACCCATTACAGCTGGGTGGGCAGGAAGGGGCGAAAAAAATCTGTGTCCGAACTGAGACTCGAACCCGGACTTTCCGCTTCGGAGATGAGCGCACTAACCGCTCTGCCACCGCACCCTCAGAATACGTAAACGTCTAAAAAACAAAAATCATGTAAACACCTAAAACAAAAACTTCCTTTTCATAAAGACAGACTAAGAAACTTGATCAACAAAATAAGAGTTGTAAATGGAGAACCAGAACTACCTGAAATGCTAACCGTATGCCATGTAATTTGGCCAAGAATTCCACATCTGAAAGGCATTTCACCATATCTGGTCTGGAGAAAAGAACAGAAGAATCTTTACAAAAAATAGAGAAATTAAAAAACAACAACAAAAAACCATGAAAAAGACATGCAAAATCCTTTTTTTTTTTAAATTTAAAAATATATACTGAAAAACACATTGCAAATAATCACAAATAACTCTACATTTATCATATTCAAATTATACATTTCAAGAAGATCTGAAGTCGATGGATGTGAACAGAATACTTGCACTTAATAAGAAAATCAAATTCTTGTGTCACCATCTTCAACAAAACCCACGACATTTATGAGAACACTTAGTTGGAGTTTACAAATAATTTGTTGGAGACAAAAATCAAATCCATTGGACGGAAAACATTGTCACAGAAGTGAACCCGACAGGCCTGCAGTTCATAAAGATCCCTCACACATCCTCAGAGAAATCTGTTCACCATGACAAGAGACAGGCAGATTTTAAAAAAGTTTTAGTAGTTTTAGTAAGTGTATTACAGCACTAGCAACACAATAAGGTCATATAAGTGCCGAAGATTAGAGGTGTTACAAGAGTGTAGCAAACACAAAAAAAGGACGGGAGATAAGGACGATAGATGTCTGATAGGAAAGAAGGAGCAAACCACACCAGAGCACCCGCCACCCACCCACGAGACAGGCAGAACAAGCATAAGTAAGAGCAAAAATGTTTCAGCACTTGCAACACAAATAGGTCATATAAGTGCCAAAGATTATTTTATTTTTTTACAGTAGAGGGTTTTACGGCGCTCGCAACTCCATAAGGTAATATGAGCGCCAAGGGGTGGGTGTCAACAGAGAAGTCTTTACAGGGAATCAGACTTAGACTGCTCACCTCTCTAGCTTTAACAGCACAAGGTCTGCTTCGACTATCAAGGCACCCCAAAATAGCAGGTCACAAGAGAGTGACAAACATACAAAAGAAGTAGAGGAAAATGACAATAGTAAGGATCAGGAAAGAAAAAGCAGCAGTTCCCTGTTGTAGATCAGGCACAGTTATGAGCGTGACATGAGTCAGCCCATTTACAATTCTACTATGCTTGAACGAGAAATGTCCCCCCTTTGGGAATGGCCTAAAGACACTACAGTCAGTGGCACTGCCCCCGGGGGCCCCCCTTTGGGAATGGCCTAAAGACACTACAGTCAGTGGCACTGCCCCCGGGGGGGGGGGTAAAAGACACTACAGTCAGTGGCACTGCCCCGGGGGGTATTGCCAAAGATTAAAAGTGCTACTTGAGTGTATTATACAAAGAAAAGAAGGAGGAGAAATAAGGATGACAGATGTTTGACACGAAAGAAGGAGAAGACCACACCAGAGCACCCAACAACCACACGGACGCAGAATTTGAAAAGTTTTTTTTTCTTCAACATCAACTGTTTCCAAAAAAGAAGGGCAACCTACCTGATGGTTCGACACGGCACATTTCCATACTTGAGCTCCAACATCCCAGCTTCGTACAACGGAACGTGGTGCAGAATATCACGATTGAAATCCAGATCTGTCAAGTTTGCCATCTGTGTGTCACACAAATTGAAGAGGCGATAATGTATTCTGTACTACGTTTAGTTAGTTAGTTTTTAAAAAGTTTTAGTAGAGGGTTTTACGGCGCTCACAACTGCATAAGGTCATATGAGCACCAAGGGTTGAGTGTCAATAGAGAAGTCTACAGGGAATCAGACTTGCTCTACTCACCTCTCTAGCTTCAACAGCACAAAGTTTGCTTCGACTATCAAGGCACCCCGGAAACAGCAGGTCACAAGAGTGTGACAAACATACAAAAGAAGTAGAGGAAAATGACTATAGTAAGGATTAGGAAAGAAAAAGCAGAAGTTCCCTGTTGTAGATCAGGCACAGTTATGAGCGTGACATGATGAATCAGTCCATTTACAATTCTACTGTGCATGAACGAGAAATGTCCCCCCTTTGGGAATGGCCTAAAGACACTACAGTCAGTGGCACTGCCCCGGGGGGGATTTTTCTGTACTATACCCGACTTGTAAGTTACATAAATTGAAGAGGCAATATTGTATTCTGTACTCTGTTTTGTTTTAGTAAGTGTTTTACGGCACTTGCAACACAATAAGGTCATATAAGTGCTGAAGATTAGAGGTGTTACAAGAGAGTAACAAACACAAAAAAGAAGGGAAGAGAGATAAGGACGATAGATGTTTGATAGGAAAGAAGGAGCAAACCACACCAGAGCACCCGCCAACCACCCACATTCTGTACTATTTTAGTTTAGTTTTAGTAGAAGTTTTACGGAGCTCGCAACTGCATAAGGTCATATGAGCGCCAGAAGATTAGAGGTGCTACAAGAGAGTAACAAACACAAAAAAGAAGGGAAGAGAGATAAAGACGATAGATGTTTGATAGGAAAGAAGGAGCAAACCACACCAGAGCACCCGTCAACCACCCATCAACAATACATTACAACCCAACACAATTCATATGCTTACATATAAAACAATGACAGACTTAAACATGGAACACAATAATAAAACGAAAACAGCGACGACAAAACGGGGACGGTAAACAGGAAGTCTTACATCCGTGGCCGACACGAAGGACTCCTGGTCGCTGGAGTCGTCCTCAAAGCTCTTGTCCTGGTTCTCCCGGAAGACAGAGAGCGCCGACTCGAGCGCGATGTGGTCGGCGTCCCGCTCGCACAGACGCTCGTAGTTGTCCTGCATGCGGTACGCCAGGTCCAGAAGGTTCTCCAGCTTGTGTTGCAGGTTGGACGTCTCCGAGTCCTGGACACGATGGAAAATGTGCAGGAGGGAAAGGGATTAGCAAGAAGGCCAGGAGGAGGAGGAGGAGAGGAGGAAGAAAAAGAGGAAAGTAGGAGGAGGAGGAGAAGAAGAAGAAGAGAAGGAGGAGGAGAAGAAGAAGAGAAGGAGGAGGAGAAGAAAAAGAGAAGGAGGAGGAGGAGGAGAAGAAAAGGAGGAGGAGGAGGAGGAGGAGGAGGAGGAGGAGGAGGAGAAGAAGAAAAAGAAGAAGAAGAAGAAAAAGAAGAAGAAGAAGAAGAAGAAGAAGAAGAAAAAGAAGAAGAGAAGAAGAAGAAGAAGAAGAAGAAGAAGAAGAAGAAGAAGAAGAAGAAGAAGAACAACAACAAGAATAATAATTTATATATGGCACCTGATCCCTTGTTGGTTATAAATGCTGTACAATGCAGAATTATCATTCGATACAACTGCCAAATCAAAAGACAAAGCAAATGCACATTGTGCAACCATTTAACAACACACACAAGAAAAAAATATGTCCCTATATATTCAAGCTTTCAAACACACACACACACACACACACACACACATACACACAAACAAAAAGCAACATTAACAACCTACTGGTATTGCTAAAACGTTGGTATGGTCATCTAAATAAGACAGTTTCATCACAGCGTCTTCCCAAAAAGAAACGGCCAGTGACAGATTCTCCATGCCTGTTGAGAAAACAAATATATGGAAACATACATCCTGTAATCTATTACCAAATAATTCACAACATACAGAATCAATAAAATGCATAAAAAGAAACATTGTTCAATCTAGTATAAATGGTCGCCTTTAAGCACAAAAGGTGGCTATCCCGAAAAATGCTGTTTTGAGAAAATTGAAGGTTAAGTTTTTGCCCCTTGTTCAATTTCTTTAAAAGACAAGGAAAGTTTTCTCTATAACCAAACAAATATACACATCAATGAAACTAAACTTCTCCTACTGGCAGAGCAATGCCCACTTTTGGGGAAGGTCAAGATTTCTGGAAACCCCCAAAATCTGGGTTAGCCCGCTTGTCCTTAAAAGCAACCAAATGTCACATGATAATATGTGAACAGCTCAAAAAAAGGGGAAACTCAATCTTGTATTTGTCCTATTTGACATTACACCAAAAGGAAATTCTACTTCCAAAGTTTGCCAAAGTCCTGCAGAATTTTTTTAAACCAAAAAATATTGAGTGCACAAAGGACAAAGACTCCTATCGATTACATTACAAGTTGTTGTTGTTGACTGGGGTGTCTGTGGACTGCCTGCCCACCCTGAGAAGGGGCCATTCATGTTGAGGATAGGAGGGTACAAGAGGTTTTCATGAGACAGGAAAGACCTAACTGCCCTGTGACCGTGTAATTCCGATAGGGTTCACGTTGCCCATTCCCCACCAACAATGGCCACTGGCTAAAGTTTTCTAATCTTTCATGAGGTTTCGGCCAAGTGGGAAAGCCATTGGATCGTCACGTCCTGGGTCGTTGTGCCTGTACTAAGAGGTCCACGGTCAGAAAGTGAGTCAGGCATTCCGCTCGGTCCATCCCCTGCACCCAGACACTCTCAAACTGGCTGGTACCTTCTCAGCCACAGAGGACATTACAAGTTACAACAATGACTGCGCGTCCTCCTGATTTTGCATCCTGTAACAGTGGTTGGTTTTACTTGTGTTTTGTAGGAGTTTCCAGTTTTATTTGACACAGAATCTGTCCCCCCCTTTTTTTTTCCTGGCGTAAGATGATATGCGAACGTCCCCTCCCCTTTAGGGGTTTTCTGGATGAATCGATCCATTTTAGATCTACCCTCCTTAGCCTAAGATTTAAAGTCTTTCACAAATTTTTATACTAGATCTAGATCTACCCTGGTGCTACGGAACAAAGCTAGCTAAGTAATCAGACGGCCGTGTTTACGATTGATTTACTCTAGCTAGACTAGTCCAAACAAGACTATAGGGTCGATCTGCTCGCTAGATTGATGGTGCAAAGCAGCTATCGTGGCTCAAGTTGATCGCGCCCGACTC
>NW_004797711.1:271024-287871 GCF_000002075.1 Aplysia californica | reverse complement strand
GTGTGTGTGTGTGTGTGTAAGAGAGAAAGAGAAAAAGAGAGAAAGAGAGAGCGTGTGTGCATGTGTATGTGTATAAATGTGTGTGTATGTGTGTGTGTGTGTGTGTGTGTGTGCACAGGTCAACACATAAGCGTGCGCACGCACACACACACACACACATTTATACACATGCACAAACATTCTCCCTTTCACATTCTCTCTTACACACACACACACACACACACACACATATATAAGTATTTATCATGCCACAGCAAATTCCTCTTTGTGGAGATAAAAAAAACCTTCCATTTGTCTCATCTTTCCCCGCGGCAGACTCACCGAGCTGACACAGGTCAGCACTGGACATGTTGGCCGTGTCCAGGCCCGAGTGTGTGATGGTGGAAGAGCTGGACGTGTGCGAGATGGCGCCCAGACTGTTCAAGGACAGGGAGAGTTCCCGCTGGCGCAGGAGAGGCGGCAGCTCCGCGTCCACGCTGCTCGCATTGTTCCGGCGCGACAGAACGTCTGAGGGTGGACGGCAAACACTTCTTTTAGTTTCACAGTTTTACGGCACTTGCAACACAATAAGATCATATAACTGCCGAAGATTAGAGGTGTTACAACAGAGTGACAAAAACAAAAAAGAAGGAGGGGAGATAGAGACGATTGATTTTTTATAGGAAAGAAGGAGCAAACCACACCAGAGCACCCGCCAACCACCCACCCAAACACTTCTTTGTTGGACTTTGAAGACAAGATATACATCTCTATAACAAGAGCTTACGGACGGTGCCTCTGGCAGGTCTTACTTCTATCTTTTCTGTCCCTCTGATGTTCCTTCTGCTTGCTTTGCTTTTTCCCCTGCACCAAATTTCCCTTGGTATGTTGTTTGATTTTAGTTTTAGTTAGAGTTTTACAGCACTTGCAACACAATAAGTTCATATAAGTGTGAAGGATAGATGTGTTACAAGAGCGTAACATACACAAAAAAGTAGGAGGAAATAAAAGGATGATAGTCGTCTGATAGGAAAGAAGGAGCAAACCACACCAGAGCACCCGCCAACCACTCAATTCGTATGTTGATGATGATAATAATAATAATAATAATAATAACAACAGTGATGATGATAATAGTAAAAAAACAGCGCCTAATCCATAAAAGGCTGTTAGTGCTGTACAGTTTACAAAGCAGAATTATCCCCCAACTTTACTAACAAATCAAAGGACAAACGATGCATATTGTGAGATCATTTAATAACACACACACACATACGCACACGCACACAAATACACACACAACTCCCAGACCCACCCGATTCTCACACACAAAATATACTGGTAGAGGATAGTGTTGAAAAAAGTAAGAGCTGACTTTGAGGACTGTTTGGGGGGGGGGGGGGGGGGGGGCGCTAATTAGTAGTACATCCAATTTCTGAAAAACGAATGGCATACAAACAACAAACAAAACTAAGAGACAACACAAGTTGCTAAATATACTCACCCCCATTTACTGTGTGCATTCGAGGACTCCTTAACCTCCTCGATGAACTTGCAGATTTATTTCCGACGGACTGTGTTGAAGGCTGATGGCGTGCGGCGTGATGAGCGCTGTGGTTGTGATGATGATGATGATTCTGCTGCTGACGTTGCTGCTGCTTCGCCTCCAGTTTTTTCTGAATCATCTGTGTGCGTTTGCGTCGTCTTTGGAAGAACATGGCGAGGGCACCAATCAGGGCGACACCCAACGAAAGGCTGAGAGCTGTCAATTTAATGGGTCGAGGAAGACGTGCCAACCGCGACAATTCCGCTGGGATAGTAGTTTTTAAACCAGCCAAGCTTTTGTACATGTTGAAATTCTTAAGATGTGAGACTAGCTTTTTGTTATGGGAGAATCTTTTCAACTGTTGTGAAATGCAAAGACGGTATTTGTGTTGCTATCCCGAAACCATCGGGACAAAAAGTATAGACATCATCATTCTGTTTCTCATGGACAAGGCCAAAACACACGCTGTGGACTCATGGATGTCCGGGTAGTTTCTGGTGACAAAACAAGGAAGCGTGGACTTTCAAGAGTGCAGAAGTAGGATAGGCTCCGTTGTGAGACAAACTGAAACAAAGATACATGAAAATTTGAAAAACTCACACTTTAAAATTACATCAACAATCATTGTGGATACAACAAGCTCAGTTTTACAAAAAGATAAAGGAAGGAGAAGGCAGGAAGGTTTAGAGCAAATAGACTAGATGTGTATAAATACACTAGATGTGTATAAATACACTAGATGTGTATAAATACACTAGAGGTGTATAAATACACTAGATGTGTATAAATACACTAGATGTGTATAAATACACTAGATGTGTACGGCAAGGACAGATTCCCATTCATCCTTTTGAACACAAATTATACTTATTTGTCATTGCACAACTAAAGCAGTTGCACATGAAGGGGTGTGGTTGAATTAAAGTGTCAGCCCCATCCCCTAAACAAAGAGGATTCCTCACGTTTTGTCACAAATCTAAACATCGGCATGCCATTATCAGATAAGGAGATAAAAACAAAAAACAAAATGCTTGGGAGTGGAATATCACTCACCCACCACAATAAGAGAAACAAGCAGACGTGCCAGACGTTTCGTCAATTATTGATCAAATGTCCAAAAAGAAAAAAAGATGTGAATAGTATGTGATCAAAAGTCATATATGATAGTACTAATGATTTCAAACATTTGGTTTCACAATTTACGAAGCGGAGTACGACCTGGGCAAAGCAAAGTTTCTAGCTGCCCCGATATCCCCCAAAATAGCCACTCGAATCTCTCAAGCCCACAGTAAACTAAGGCATTAGCCACAATCCCAAGGTGACAATGCATTGTCATTGCTTTTTGCAATTGAAAGAAAGACGCGACTTTCCAACGCACAGGTAAATATGGAATGGCTCGGGTAGTTGCAAAATCTCCTCGCTTCTCCTGGTGCGTAAAAAAGCTTCTCGACTTTAAGCAGTAACCTACGACTTTTGCTTCAAATTGTGTGAAATAACTTGAGACCTGGAGTTTGACCTCTTCTCCGATTGCTTGCCGAGTTTGAAGACTCTACAAGGTCATCTGTTTATCTGAATAGCTTAAAGTAGAGGGTACTCCTCTAGTAAAAAAGGTCTGTCCCCTCAGCGCGCAACAGCACCGCACAGAGTCCTGTTCAGGACACACAGCGACAATCGGGATTGGCTTCGCGGGCTAATAGATTATTGATAAGTCTATAGATACGTATATACAATTGGTGGCCGTCTTAGTTCCAACTATAGGCCTACCACCCGGGGCGGAGCCACTGACTGATGTGTCTTTAGGCCATTCCCAAAGGGGGGACATTTCTCGTTCTAATGCACAGTAGAATTGTAAATGGGCCGATCAAACAATGTCAAGCTCATAATTGTGCCTGAACTACAACAGGGAACCAGCGTCAATTGCCACTGAGTGAAGCGGTGTCAAGTCTGAAAACGTTCTATGATGATGATTTATCTTCAGCTTTGACTTTCTATTCATAATGTGTTACGAACACATGACATGAATAAGTTAAGATCTAACCCCCCTCTCATTAGATCTAGATCTTGATAAGTTATAACGAGTATGGTACTTACACACATTCCTGGGTTCAAAAGGAAATAGTAGGTCAATTTCAGAAAGTTTCGTACTCAAATTCTTCTTTTTACCCACACAATAGTATTCAAAATAATAATAATAATAAATAGCATTTGTATAATGCATGTCCCCACTCGAAAGCAAGCTCTCTATGCGTTTTACACTATATTATTACCCCAGCAGACCATACAACACTTAGAAACATTCTCAGCTTCCCGGGAAGCATACAGTGCAAGCATCTGGAGCGCTCAAACACTAACAAACTGACAAGATCTTTCATTGTCTATAGCTGGGTACCCATTATCACCTGGGTGAAGTGGGGAAAATTCGTGTAAAGTGCCTTTCCCAAGGATACAACGTCCGGCCCGCGGCTTGAACCCCCGAACCCGCAACCTCACAATAACAAGTCCTGTAGCCTAACCGATGCCAAAACTATCTATAAACTTATTTTTATCAGGTAGGCCCTAATCATTTTGCATGAATTGAAGTTCATGAAAGATTTTGTGTACAGTTAAATGGAAGTCTTATTTCCTGGCTCTCCTGTTGAGCTCCTCACGTCTAAGTGGGTCAATTTGTTCTCTAATTTCATACGAACATCAAGAGCTACCAACTTCAACTTGGCGTGTTTTGAATGAGATGTAGGCCAAGGCTAGCCTACGCTTCAGTGTAGAACCAACACAGGTGATTTTAGAAGTAGGCCACAAACTCACACACAAACTCAAGCAAAAATACACTTTAAATATACCGGAGAAGATAAATCTGGGAGAGAGAGAGAGAGAGAGAGAGAGAGAGAGAGAGAGAGAGAGAGAGAGAGAGAGAGAGAGAGAGAGAGAGAGAGAGAGAGAGAGAGAGAGAGAGAGAGAGAGAGACACACACACACACAGAGACACAAAGGCGTGGTGCGTAAGCGAAAGTTCACGAACGCAGAACACCAAGCACACATAGGCTAGATTTACTCACAAACACAAAAGAGCTCCAATTTACCCGGTGGCAATTGATGCTGGCGTCAACTGTCACCACGTCACTCGGTGGCAACTGACACTACCAACAATACCTTTTTAAAAAAACGCAACTTACGCTTTTGTTTCCGATTGTGTACATAATGCATAAATGTTTGGAGTTAGGCCGGAACCACTTCTCCCGAAGAGAACCCGGAATTTGCAGGCAACCATTCAGAGAGACTCTAGATCTAGATCTAGGTCCAATAGTATTTTATTATAATATAGGAAGTGGCTATCCTCACCCGGGGTGAGAATAAAATTACGATCGACCTCTCACCCCGGGTGAGACTTGCCAGCTTTGGCTATTCTCACCCGGTGTGAAACAAGACATGTTTTTCCTAATTTTGGAATACTGTCTATCGGTTTGGATTATAATGAAATTGATAAAAGCAAAGAAAAAATGACATTATAGCACAAAAGTAAGCTAATTTGATCGTCTACAAAGATGCTATGGCTATTTCACTTTTCGAATCGAGCCCAACTACGCGGGTCGCCATTTTGTTTAGCCTGGAAGTTCTCGCAAGATCTACTCCTCCCCTCTGGAATGTTTGTTCACGACGCAGAATTCTACAATTCTGTTATCACAGTGTAGAATTCTGTAGTTCAGGGTGAACGCTACACTGGTTGGCCTAGGCTATAGCGGTGAACAAACACCGGGTGAGAATAGCCAAAAGACTCGCCTGCGCTATTCTCACCCGGGGTGAGAATAGAGGTGGCCTATATAATGTGAGGCCGTCAATCGAGTCCGAATAAAAAAATTTCATATATTCGGACTCGAGTCCGAATAAGAAAAAATGTTATTCGGATACGGGTCCGGAAAAAAGGAAGTGTCTTCGTTCTATAGATCTAACGTTCAGTGCTTCCAATTTTCCGCCATTTTTTAGTTTCCCCCACACCTTGTCTGCCGATCAAATGCCTGCCGCCTCATTGATACGCCCCCCCCCCCCCCAACCCCCATGATTCCCACTTTCTTTGTTGTAGAAAAAGGTAAAATTGAAGATTAGCAGATCTCCTGGCACCTGCATATTATGAGCTGTGTAAAAAAAAAAAGACCGATTCGTTCAAATACACAAGCCTGTGTCATCTCGATTGTTTACCAAGAAAAGGTTGTGTTGCTGTGTAGAGCCGAGCATACGGCAACTTTTGATTCCATAGACCAGCGCACAATTCATTACGTAGATCTACGTCAAGACTAGCTTATTATTGTAATAATGATCAGTTGCCCGGGGGGGGGAGGGAGACTGACGCGTATGCGACGTTCAACGCCCGGACCGATAGCACCCCCCCCCTTCCCCAACACGCACACACAGCCACACATGTGCAGGCCACCCATCCGACCCCGACACACGCTAACGAGCCATCTTTAATTGCTTCTGATGACCTCTTGACAAATAAACATTTATTAGAAGCGCTTTAACTTTTCAGGCCGGCCTCAATTTCATAATAAGATAAAAACTCGGCTCCGGCACAATTTAACGCCATTTTGCCCGAAGTGATCCCGGTCTCTACCCAGCCTGAGGCAAGTCACGAGTGAGGCAGGACAGGAAGCCGGAAGTGATGTCGTGCTGGACAAGAATCAGAGTCCGAATAACATTTTTTCGAGTCCGAATAGTCACTTCGATAATGTAATACAAATAATATATCAATCAATTAAATAATTGACACTCCTGTAAAATTGCGGTCCCGTTTAGGGATACTCGTTTTGACCCCACCAACGATTTCTTCTGGTTCTAAACGATTACTTTTTGAAGTGCAGGCCAATAGGCCTCTATGAGAGATCGATAGCCAATCAAACCTAATTGCAAAACATCAAATTATGGTCAAATGCTAATACAAGTGAAATTTTACTGCTCATTTTGTTGGATAGATCTACTGATAAAACATCGATACTGAATATTTAAATCAGTATTGATATCCAGTAACTTTGTTTGTGTGATTTATTTCTAGATCTAATAATAATAATAATTGCATTTATATAGTGCATTTGCATATCCATGCTCAAGAGCATGCTCTATGCATGCGCTTTACAACTATTGTTACCCCAGCAGACCCTCTGAGAACACTCAGAAACATTCTCAGCTTCCGAGGAAGCATACAGTGCAAGTTGCGGATTTCACGCGCTCAAACACTATCAAACTGACAAGATCTTTCACTGTCTATAGCTGGGTACCGATTTCCACCTGGGTGAAGTGAAGAAAATTTGTGCAAAGTGCCTTTCCCAAGGACACAACGTCGGGACCTTGACAGGATTCGAACCCACGACCTTACGGTTGCGAGTCCGAGAGCCTAACCGGGAAGATTGAAGAATACCGGACCACTCGTACATTATTGCGCGAGAAAGTGGGGTAGGTGGGGCGGGTGGTTGGGGTGGAGGAGGGGTTCAGGGGGGTCTCCCCCCCCCCCCCCCCCCCCCGTAAAAATTTTGATGAATAGATTTACCGGTCCGAGATTCTCCATTGAGATAATCTAGATCTATATATAGATTTTCTAGATAGAATCTATACATATTAAAAAGGCCGGCACTATTTCTCCGAACGTTCGGGAAAATAAAGCTAGGCACTATTTCTCCGAACGTTCGGGAAAATAAAGCTAGGCACTATTTCTCCGAACGTTCGGGAAAATAAAGCTGGGCACTATTTCTCCGAACACTCTGAAATCACATCCTTTCCCGCAAATTTCGGATATTATATAGATCTATAATTATAGTATAGGCCTACCAAAGATTGTTCGTATACAATATGGTTCAAGCGGTCCAAAAAAGGTCCGCAGTAAATATTTATATAAAGAATGCTACAATTCCAAACAGTTTTTCGCTACAGATATGACGAGTTGCCTATGAAGGGTGCTGCTCTTAAACGTAATGTGTTGTGTTCACTCGTGTTCTGTCTAGATCTAGATCTAGATCTACGGAGGGTTATTGATAACGACACATAGAAATAGAACTATTAGAACTGGCATCTGCGGTGGTCACTGACACGACCAATAATGTACCGACACTGGCAGGCCCCTTAAGGTGTGTGATTCCATAATTTACATGTAATATCCTCTCCTTTAAAAAAAAAAAATTACTCACATTTAGGGTTAAAACAGCCAATCTTCTTCGGACAGGTGGACACACGCCCTTATTTGTTAATGTTTGTTGTTTATCATGGGCTGTTCTAATTTTGAACGAACATTCTGTTGTGAAACATTTCTTTTTCACGTTTTTACACTCATCTAAAAATCTCTAGACTAGCTCTTGAAAATTGAAATAAATATAGACCCAAAAATTTGCTCCTGTGTGTGTGTGTGTGTGTGTGTGTGTGTATGTGCGTGTGTGAGTGTGTCTGTGTGTGATAGTAAGTGTGTAAGTTACTGTAAGTGGAGAGTGAGTGTGTGTGTGTTTGTTTTTAGAAACACAGGATCCATTCACTCTAGGGCTCACGAGTCGTTCATCACAGGATCCATTCACTCTAGGGCTCACGAGTCGTTCATCTTTTTCAGTTTCACTCATTCATTCAATTCCCGTGTTCTCTCCCGCGGCTCATCCCCGTCCGCATGGCTTTCACACCCCACCCTCTCCCTCCAGGCATACACAAAGAAAATCTCACTCATTCCCTTGCACCCTGCGAACCATGGACAATAATATAGGCAAAACACTGCCTAAGCTGCATTATTTTCGTTCGTGAGCTGTGGACCAGGCCAGGGGGGTCGGTGTCGTCGTCTTGTAGTTGCTGTCGGGTGTGGATACACTTGCACATTCTTCCTTTAACCCACTCTTTCACTCACACTGTCTCTCCATCCACAGCTCAGCTCGTCATACGTTCAAAAGTTGTCCATTGGTCGTGTTTGTTTAGTTAGTGTGTGTATAAGTTTGTGTGTGTACATGTGCATGATGGTGGTGGGTGTGTGGTGGGTTTTACTGAAGGTTGTCTGTAGGCGGGCTTTCCATGCGGTGTTCCTTCCCCCAGACCAGAGGCAGAATGAAAGTTGGCGCCGAACTCTCGCAATAAATAGGCAAAACATCACGAGACCGGAAGCCGTAAACCGTTCGGAGAAATAAAGATGGGCACTATTTCGCCGAACGTTCGGAGAAATAGTCACTTCGTATTAAAAACGGGAAAATTATGAATTCCTCTAAGGTTGAGACATAGCATAGGCAAAGTCAGTCCGCTGGTCCAGTATTCTTCAATCTTACCGCCTAACCACTTGGCCACCGACGCCTAGATGATCTAGAATCTAGATCTGAGAGGACGGCAACTGTACAGGAGTCGGAGTACCCAATAATTAAGCTTGTGGCCCGGCTATGTGTACGGCACTCCCTCCCGATAGAAGTATACTCACGGCCTTTATCATTTATGAATGACATTTTTTACAAATTGTTAATATCGTCATGTCCTTTGCGCCGTTAACTTGGAGTCTAGATCTAGACTCACGTGTAACGTACGAAATTATGCAGGCACTGATCATAATACAAACACTGCTACACTAAAATGAGACAGTTCTTTACACCAGCATTCGCTCCGCGTGACCACTTTCAGTTTTAATGTTTAGAAAAGGCCGCATCCATTACAACCTTGTTCATGACCTTTGACCCCCCCCCAAAAGGGATGTAAGGATCCTTCCATTTTTAAGATTGAAATGGAGTTTTATCTATGTTTATGCTCTTTTAAGTGACAGTATTTTGCTTTTATTGGGGAAAAGAGCTTTTCTATTTTAAAAATCGACATATTTATTGAGTGTATAAATCTGAGGCAATTTAACGATTGTACAGTTGTACCAGCTCGAACATTTTTACAACGATAAGCCCCCAGTGGCTGGTCAGGAGTCAGTAGTCAGGCTAGATACTAGATTCTAGATAAAGGCCTAGTCCTGAGTATCTCTCTCCTCTGACCCTTGCTTCTTCGGACGGACACCGTGCGAAGCGGAGCGGTCGATTACCGACCACGACACATGTCACTGTAAGTGAACTGTTAGGCCTACTGTAGCATCTAAATTCCATGCACTCAATAAAATATCAACATGTGTAGTGTAAGCTGGTTAACGTCGCGGGAAAACTGAAAGGTAGGGCTACACTATATACTATAGTATACTTCTGATTCTGGATTCCTGATCTTAAAACAAGAGCCCAAAACGGCGATCGACAAAATTACTGTGTGAATCGTGTGAAAATAACATCATGTTCACCTTCCAACCTTCGGGGGTGCTACTTTTTACCCAGGCCCAGATTACACGAAGGCTGCTCTTATTGGCGCACATGGGCAATAACCCATACAGCCTCACCTAAAATCAGAGTCATGTGGGGCATCAGGCACCACCAGTTGGGGCATTAGGCACCACTACTCTTGGGTGCAAAAAACGCACACCCATTCCTCATTTTCGAAGTCTACACTGGACCCAGTTTGTGTCCATACTGCTGCCGCTGGTGCCATACCTACGATATTCTGTGTTGTCATCTTCGTCGACTGAGGAACTGGAAAGTGGACTCCTGCTCCTTGATCGTTGAGTCGATCCTCCTGCAGACCTCCCACCTCTTCCTCTACCAATACCTCTTCCTCTCACCCTGCCACGACCTCTCCGGGAAGCAGCAGCTTCCTTTCCGGCAGCAGCCACTTGGAGACGTGCAAAGCATTCATCAGAAGTGAGGCTCTCACCATAGCGGAATCGAGTCACATGCTCTGACCTGCCTCGAGCTGCATGTTGAAATCTGGGGGTCAGTTGCTTAACAAAGAAATCTTTCGCAGAGAGGCTTGATGTAGATCCTGGAGGGGCTGGCTGGGACGAATGTGATAAAGGTGTTGCAGAGGGAGCTGACGACGAGGGTCCAGGAGAAGGCGCTAACGAGGGTCCCGGTGAAAGTGCCGACGTAGAGGATCCAGGAGAAGGTGCCGCTGACGAGGGTCCAATGTTGTTGAATGCTTTCTTGGGTGTCTTTCCGTACTACCACCGCCACATAAATTCATCCAAGTGGGATGACAGCATCGCCTCATTAGTAGTACCACTCGTGGCTTTAAATCGTCTCTTGGCATTTTCCCAAAAGTTTTCAACCTTATTACCTTACGACGTGTTGGTATGCCGGCACAACGGGAATATTCACTATGTTATTATATGAAGCAAACCTGTCACTGTTTATTATGCTGCCAGGAGCAATATGCCTTCTTATGCAGTCTTCGAGGGTGGCATTTGTTCTATCGGGCATTAATTCCAAAAATCCATTTCCAGAGTGGCCCCATCCACTCCCCCAAACACCCACCTCTGTTGCACAACTCTCCCTACATTGTTCTTCCTTTCAGCAATTAAACTTTCGTCTATCTCCACGTGCTGTCCAACACCACCTATTAGAAAAGGAGTTTCCACTAGCTTGAATGAACACACCTCACGGAAGTACGCGAACCACTGGATCACTGTATTCTCACTCAATCCAGTCAGGGACACAGTATGAATAACTGGCTCCTTGAAACTCCAGGAGAAGAGAAGTTCAACCATGTCACGTGAAGTCAGCTGACTATGTTCAAAGAAGGTGTCCTTACACAAAAAAAAACTTCTCACCTTTATGAGCTGGGCACCTAAAGCATCGTTCTTCACCCCTACCAGTTTTGACTAAAGTCATCTGCCTCAGATATTGCAGACAAATTGGAGGCACTGATCTTATTAAATTGTTTTGTTGTAAAAATCTAAGCGCAGCTTCTTCATTGGAGGCATTCTCATATAAAATATTATAAGCCATTGTTGAAAAAAAACATTGCAAAACTCATGGCGTCACATTGTGGAACTCATTTTTAAAAAAATGATGAAACACACAACTCAAATCTTATTTTTAAAAAGGCACAAGAAAAGGAGGAATTAATGATTCAATCACTGAAGAGAAGATTAAACAGCAGTAACAGTAACTCTATAGAAATATCCTGGAACTTTACACATGTGACTAAAACTAAAATGAACCATGCAAATCAACTGAAGTGGCGCGAAATTACTTTGGCGGCGTGGTTTGCTATGCCAAAATTATATAACAAGTTTAACATGTCATATGTCTAGATTTTATAATATGATTTTTGAAACGAAGTGACTATTTCCCGAACGTTCGGAGAAATAATCACTTCGTTTCGTTTTTGCTGTCCTGGCTTCTTCCCTTTATGTTTGTCCTCAACGGATACTTTTGTCATGTTTGCGCTTCTCACAACCTCCTCTTTTACTTTTACAGCTTTTTGAAATTTCAGGAAATGTTTTTCTCTTTGATGTTCTGTTTGATTATATACCAATGGTCTCAGGGAACAGGAAATTTGCCGAACTCATCACTTAACAAAAACTCACCCACCCCATAAATTGCTCTATTTTGACCTCCCTGTATTGGCCTCACACAACATCATGAAGTATGCAAACAAGGTGCACAACCTTGAGTGACTTCCAGTTAGTTGGCTGCCTGTTTAAGCACATGGTTGATGCTTTCTGAATTGTTGTTTGTCCATTGTTGTTTGTCAATATCTCGGGGATTGGTATCGTTTCATTTTTTAAAACACAGTGGCTATTTTTACGGCGAGCCGTAAAGATAGCCCCCCAGGCTATTTTTACGGTGGTCACAAACTGATGACGTAGAACGCATAACGGTGCCTCTGCTAATCTCTGCTCCTCCTCTCGCTCACACATAAACTGCTCCTGCACTCCTTCACTGTCAGTGTCAACATCTACAACAGTGTTAACTGTAACACGACGTCCTGTCTGCCATGCGTCTAAAAGAGTCCGGTGACATTGTAATGGATACCTGAATTCTCTAGAGGGTCGCTCAGAGGCTAAAGTTGCCAGCTTATTGTTGCAAGAGTTATGTTGGCGGCCTGTCTGAACTTTTCATGTTGTGACAACACTTTAGGAACTCTGGGTTGTGTAACCACAGAAAGGGCAGCTGGTGATAAACTATCTCATTGTACAATCACAGCTGGCTTTTTTTTTGGTGGTAATCACGTGTCCATCTTCTGTCGGCAGAAAACAGTGTCAAACTGAAGCACTGACGCAAAGAAAGTATGTGGCGGCATGACAAGGAAATGGATACTGGAGTGCCTCATGTACAAGCATGGGATGTAGTCTTAATTTCTTGATACGGAATTAAAGATGCTCTGTTTATTAACTGTGTCTACATTCACAGGAGAGACAGAGGACATGAATTTAAACTGTTTCTCTACAAAAGAAAAGGCATAGGGAGTCAATACATCATGAAAAAGTTTTCATTTAGGGCCTACAGGATTAACAGGGGTTTTCTGGTAACATAAAAGAGCACGATGGTCTCTTTCAATACACAAAGATGAAATGCAAGACATCAGTCCAGAGAAAAAGACATCAAGAGTTGAAAAGTTTGTTACAACACTTTTAATAATTTTGATTGACGGCCTCCAATCTGTTAAATGTTTTATTTTTAAGGCCCAGAATGCTGAGAACAAAAAACCTTTGAACAGAAGTAATGCCCATCTTTTCAGTTGTAATCTCTCTTTTCTTCCTACGCATAACATGAAAAAGACGAATTTAATAAGCTTCTTTGCACCAGGAAGGTTCTGGGCAAAGACATCTCTCTCCACTTAATCTTTATCAGTCATGACACATTTTGTCCCATTCTGCTCCAGCCACTCCAGAGTTCAGTTGGTCGTGGCCTTCACCCTAGCATTCGGGAAACCAACTGAGGCATTGGGTGCCCGTCGCCAGAGAGCACTGGTCATGCCAAGTACTCTCTCTGCCCAGATATTGTTGGGGATCGCTGACTTGGTGGCCTCTTTCACTGCGTCCGAAGGATTTGACAGTGGCCCAGACACATAGGACGTCAGCTGATTCCTGAACACCTTGTTGAAAGCTGACACGATCGATGTCAGGACCTTCACAAGCAGGTCATGGTCCTGTGGTGGGCCCGCAGTGACTGGAGAGTCTGGTCAACAAGTGGTTGACCAAACGCATCATTGTTACCAGACAGCATAGTGTCTGGATGGGAAGTGTATCCCTCGATAGAGGCAGGACAGTTTTTCAAAAACGGCACCATCTCTGAAATCTCAACATTTGACAATTGAGTACTGTTGTGGTAAAAAAGCCGCATCCAAGGGCCAGGAGCTGCGCCTGAACCCTGCAGTCCTTGCTACCTCAGAGGAGATTGGAGCAGAGGGCAGACTCGTTTCGACAGTACTTCTCCAAGTACTCCCTCAGGGGCGCTTCGTACTGGATGAGGAACCCGGCCAGGTGGACAAGGACGTGGAGCCTGTTTCCAACGTAACGTGTGAAGGCTCCAGGAGGGATGTTGTTCTTTTTCAAGAAGGACTTGAAGCCAACGGGGTCTCCAGTTTGCTTGCATCTGCAACACAAAGAGAGCCAGAATTACTGCTCAGCAACCCTATACAAGCACACATTGAGCAAGGGAGATTCCAAAAGATAAAAAAAGAACTGTACATAATTGTTTAAACTACTTCTTTTCTCAGGAAATTATGCCATATATTTTTGACCCAAGTTTCCATTATATTCAGAGGGATGTTTTGATTCTGATGCACACAAACATGGCATAAATTACCAACAAATTTGCAGTTGCATGTGTCAGTTTTCACTCTTTTTATTCAATAATTACTACATTCAACTGTTGAAGAAGGTACAATCTATTCTTGATTAGATCCACTACATTTTGTATACCTACAACACTTTCTGATGTTTTGTGTCTAATTCTCTAATTCTAATCTCTCTCAAAGGGTAACTTACGTTTCCTTTTTCTAATTTGATCTTTAGCTCAAGACGTGGATTTCCCCCACTCTCCAAACAGAATGAGCCATCCTCAAGGCACTGTGAAATGTTGTGGTCTCGGTGGCTGTATCCCTAGCTAATTTCAGTAGGATAAAAAACAAATTGTCTACTTTTGTATTTTGCTTCCTATCAAAATATAACCTCTTTTAGGACACAATGAAATGCTTCTGTAAACATGTTTGTGTTTGCTAATGTTCCAATGCGAAAACATGCTGCCCAGAATTATCTTTTTGTCATCAATTACATAATTTTGTGTAAAATATTTTTAAAAGCTGGGTTATTTATTTCCAAATAGCCAAGAAATTCTTGCAACATTCTTGGGAAATTTGCTTCATCTGTTTCTAATTGTAGAATTTTCAAAAAGGCGTAAACGTTACATTGATCTTCTTGTATGCATACATTCATGAACTTTCTTTCGCCAGTTCTTATCTACATGCCATGAACAATATAATCTCTTCATTGGTTTGCAGAAAGTAACACACCAAGCATTATAAAAATTATTGGCCAGATCACTCATAAAAATTTCAGTAATGAAATCCTTCCCGCATGACTCTTTTAAAGCATGCATAAATAACTAAAGTTTCACCATCTTCTCGATTTGATATAGCCCAAGAAACTGGTACAGCTTCTTCAAATTCATCTAATATTAAAATGGTTGTCAATAGAAAATCATACTGCGTAGTACAATGAGTAAGTGGAATTGACACAAACCATTTTTTGAAGCATGTTTTATCATCATTTTCCTCTGAAAGGTGTTGTGGTGATGCAGGGAAATTGATAATCTACGGTTTTACTGTAATGTGCCTGTTTTTCTTTAGTTTTGGTGGCTCAGCTGCTTTTCTCTTCCGCAAACATTTAGGATTACCGCTGTATGAATGTTCTCTATACAGCTGTGTGAATGTTCTCTATACAGCTGTATGGATGTTCTCTATACAGCTGTATGGATGTTCTCTATACAGCTGTATGAATGTTCTCTATACAGCTGTATGAATGTTCTCTATACAGCTGTATGAATGTTCTCTATACAGCTGTATGAATGTTCTCTAAGGTGGTGTTTATTTGTGGTTCCTGATTTTGGTCTCAACAATGACAAGTCTTATGTTATCTGTTATGAACGAGGAAATGAACACTCGTGGCAGATATTTCTCATATTTTGTTGGTTCATGCGGGCCGGGGATCTAGTCAGTTCTCTAAAAAAAGAGAATTGCGTGCCCCCTTTAGCATTGGCAGTCCAAAATGCTGAGTGCAACCAGCTAATGTTGTCATCCGATTTTGGGGGACGTTCCAGCCCGGACTGTTCCAGTACTTAACAGTTGGTCTGTCTGTAAGGTGAACAGTCATGACTACCCAGGGATTACCGGATTTCTTTGGTGTTTGCAGGTAAGCACTGTTGTCTGGATTCTTCCCCACATTAGCTATAACGACTAGTTGTTGAACTTCACTGACATTTTCTTGTTTCAGTGATACGCCTCGGCAGATCCTCGCTTGTTGTGGAGAGACAGAGGCAAAAAGATGTTAGGACACGATGGAATGCTTCTGTAAACATGTTTGTGTTTGCCAATATTACAATGCGAAAACATGCTGTCCAGAAAATCTTTTTTGTCATCAATTACATAATTTTGTGTAAAATATTTTTAAAAGCTGGGTGGTTTATTTTCCAAATAGCCAAGAAATTCTTGCAACATTCTTGGGAAATTTGCTTCATCTGTTTCTGATTGTAGAATTTTCAAAAAGGCGTAAGCATTACATTGATCTTCTTGCATGCATACATTCATGAATTTTCTTTCGCCATTTCTTATCTACATGCCATGAACAATAGAATCTCTTCATTGGTTTGCAGAAAAGTAACACACCAAGCATTATAAAAATTATTAGCCAGATCACTCATAAAAATTTCAGTAATGAAATCCTTCCCACATGACTCTTTTAAAGCATGCATAAATAACTAAAATTTCTCTTATCTTCTCGATTTGATATAGCCCAAGCAACTGGTACAGCTTCTTCAAATTCATCTAATATTAAAATGGTTGTCAATAAAAAATCATATTGCGTAGTACAATGAGTAAGTGGAATTGACACAAACCATTTTTGAAGCATGTTTTATCATCATTTTCCTCTGAAAGGTGTTGTGGTGAAACAGTGAAATTGATCTACGGTTTTACTGTAATGTGCCTGCTTTTCTTTAGTTTTGGTGGCTCAGCTGCTTTTCTCTTCCGCAAACATTTAGGATTACAGCTGTATGAATGTTCTCTATACAGCTGTATGAATGTTCTCTATACAGCTGTATGAATGTTCTCTAAGGTGGTGTTTATTTGTGGTTCCTGATTTTGGTCTCAACAATGACAAGTCTTATGTTATCTGTTATGAACGAGGAAATGAACACTCGTGGCAGATATTTCTCATATTTTGTTGGTTCATGCGGGCCGGGGATCTAGTCAGTTCTCTAAAAAAAGAGAATTGCGTGCCCCCTTCAGCATTGGCAGTCCAAAAT
>NW_004797711.1:269712-270924 GCF_000002075.1 Aplysia californica | reverse complement strand
AAAAAAGAGAATTGCGTGCCCCCTTCAGCATTGGCAGTCCAAAATGCTGAGTGCAACCAGCTAATGTTGTCATCCGATTTTGGGGGACGTTCCAGCCCAATGGGCCTGTTTTTGTTTTGTTTGTGATGGTCTTCTTGTGTGCATACTTTCATGAACTTCTTTCTCCATCAGTTCTTTTCTACATGCCATGAACAATAGAATCTCTTCATTGGTTTGCAGAAAGTAACACACCAAGCATTATAAAAATTATAAGCCAAATCACTCATAACAATTTCAGTAATGAAATCCTTCCCACATGACTCTTTTAAAGCATGCACCATGGCATTGGACAGAAGGGCGAGAACCCAGCTGTTGCTGGATCAATAACAACAACAACAAAGCATGCATAAATAAGTAAAATTTCACTGTCCTCTCATTGGCAGTAACGACCAGTTTTTGAGCTTCACTGACGTTTCTTGTTTCGGTGATACGCCTCAGCAAATCCTCGCTTCTTGGGGAGAGACACAGGCAAAGAAATGTTTTTTGACTCTCATTTGGTTTGTCGTAATGTCGAGTAACCAGCTAATGTGGCTTGATAGCAGTCAACCAGCAGGGCCTTCGCCACACACAGGTGCCATTTCTTCTGCTCTACCGTCTGCAAAACGGAGTAAAAATGACTTAGGAAAAACAATCAATAAAAACAAAATAAATGCAAAGATACAAGGAGATTAATGTTAACTAGTAAGCTTGAATTCATAAATTTCTACAATATTGTTGGGGCCACCAAGTTGCAGTGGGTGGTCAATGAGTTACTGAGCACAAATGTCTCTTACGAAGTTTTGCCAGTCTATCAGAGTTTTTCCGGTTACACCATCTTCAACAATGTAATTTTGACGCAAGTCAATTGTCCAGTAAAAAATTATATCGAGTAACTGAGTTAAGGACACGTGAGAGCCTTTAAAAAGAAGATCCAGTCTGAATGCTCCTTTGACGTTGGCAATGTTTACAGGACAATGTCCAACCTATCGACGAAAACGTCTCTTTGACGTCGGTGAAGACTCATAGAGTCTTTACAGATAGAGCATAAAAACGAATGGACGCGTTATTATACACCCGAAGTTCAGGTGTATAATATCCTGTGTTGTTCTACACCCGAAGTTCAGGTGTATAATATCCTGTGTTGTTCTACACCCGAAGTTCAGGTGTATAATATCCTGTGTTGTTCTACACCCG
>NW_004797711.1:256611-269148 GCF_000002075.1 Aplysia californica | reverse complement strand
AGATACAAGGAGATTAATGTTAACTAGTAAGCTTGAATTCATAAATTTCTACAATATTGTTGGGGCCACCAAGTTGCAGTGGGTGGTCAATGAGTTACTGAGCACAAATGTCTCTTACGAAGTTTTGCCAGTCTATCAGAGTTTTTCCGGTTACACCATCTTCAACAATGTAATTTTGACGCAAGTCAATTGTCCAGTAAAAAATTATATCGAGTAACTGAGTTAAGGACACGTGAGAGCCTTTAAAAAGAAGATCCAGTCTGAATGCTCCTTTGACGTTGGCAATGTTTACAGGACAATGTCCAACCTATCGACGAAAACGTCTCTTTGACGTCGGTGAAGACTCATAGAGTCTTTACAGATAGAGCATAAAAACGAATGGACGCGTTATTATACACCCGAAGTTCAGGTGTATAATATCCTGTGTTGTTCTACACCCGAAGTTCAGGTGTATAATATCCTGTGTTGTTCTACACCCGAAATTCTGTGCCTTTCGATGCTGTAAGTCGCTTGGTGCCATAGTGGGCACACTCCAACTTCCCTCTCGCGAGCTCAAATTTGGTCTGGTCGATTGGACGCTTTCTGGATTAATTGTTCGTCGCTGATTTCCTAGAATTTTTAACGACAAAAGAACGTCTGTGTTCGCTCTCAAAATCTTTCAACTTCAGTTGAAATTTCTGCCATGAAGCGAGTTTGCTCCCTTGAACATTCTGCCGCCTCTCTGTGTCCTTCCTCACAGTGAGAAGTGAAAGAGAAACTAGGCAAGGCTTCTGCTTAGCGGCTAGAGTAGAGGCCGAAGGCGGAAGCGGAGAAAACAACAACTCAGAATATCACGCTGCTTGCTTGTTGTCACTTTCCCAAGTGTCTCTTTACGCAACTGCTAAAAAAATACATCTCTTGTCACCTTTAGCAGCACGTGTAGTAGCTCATCAACACGTTTGTTTTGTTTCCTGTTCACGTAGTTAATTTTGAGATTACGATGAAACGCCTCCACATGCAAGTTTGTATTTGATTGTGCGCCTATGCAATAACATGCAGCCCAATAGATAACCTTGTCTTCCTTGACATATTCACTTTTGGAAATAAACGATGAACAAAGGGAACTTCTGAACTCCATACTCTTCAAATGCTCCTGTGAGTTTGCCAAATTTTTGTTCCTCCACTTCATCTCTCAACAGGCACAGCATTTTATGGACCTCGTCTTGCATTTCTTTCGGCACAAGCTCTTGTCTTTTTTCCCTCCAAGCTCTGTCTACATGCCACTTGCAATATAGTCTTTTATCAGGCTTTGGAAACACTGCACACCAGGCATTATAAAATGAAGGTGCTAAATCACTCATAAAACATTTTGTGTAAAAATCAGTATTGTTATTCGCTTCTTTTACAGCACGAAGAAAAGTTTCTAATACATGACTGTCTTCCTTGTTGCAAATAGCAAATGCAACAGGAACCTCTTGGCTTGATGCATCAGCAACAACAACAACAACAACAGATAGGCCTATTAACAAATATTTCTATTGTGTTGTGGAGTGTGTGGAGTCCATGTAAATACAGTTGAAACAGTTATTCTTCATCATTTCTCTTTGAAAGGGAGATTTGAGTGCAAAGTAAAAAAATCATCTTTACCTAAACTATTAATTTAATCTTTTCCCCTTTGAAGCTTTAAGAAAGTTTTATGATAATCCCCTCTTTCTTTCAGTTCTTCATCCCACAGATAGACACTGCATACGTCGTTTGAATGTTTGCGTGCATGCGAAATCTGAAACGCATGTTTTATGTTCTGTATATCTTTCAGTGCTCAACAGCCGAGGTCCCCCTTCCAAGTTCCCCACACAATAAACGCTCTACAGCCTGTGCTATGTGGAAGTGGGAGGACTGTGTTGAAGGCAGCAATCTTGGCCACATCTTTGCCCACAATGAAACAAGCAGTTTCTTCCTTGTTACATTGGTGGGGGCAAAGACCTGGAGACCTTCTTCCACCATGTACCCATCTTCCTTTGCCAAGAATGCATGGAAGACAGACATCTCATGTCCCTCCCCATCCTCACACTTGATTGTTAACGGTGGATACAAATAGTTGTTCACTTTGTAAGTACAGTTAGTTTATAAGGCACTGCGGATAGGTCTGAAGCAGAGCTTTCATGGCTGCACTTTGAAAAGCTAGGCAAATGTAGCTCCTGGTCTTTCTCTGAGTAAAAGACCTCGAGAGGTACAATCTTGGAGCCTTGTACTTGTCGGACGGAGGGCATGGCAGTGGTCCATGGGGTCCCGTGTCGGTGACACATGCAGCACCGGAGGTGGTAGACTCTGGTCGCTGGTGGTAGACACTCTCTGGTCGCTGGTGGTAGACACTCTCAGGTCGCTGGTGGTAGACACTCTCTGGTCGCTGGTGGTCACTGTTTGGAAGATACAGACAACAAAAAAACAAATCAAACAAGTGATGAAAATGCAGGAAGACATTCTGTAAACTCCCATTCTGCTAGACACTACTTCATGATATTTTTTCTAACAGTTCCTTCTGCAGTTGGGAACAGACAAGTTGTGGAGGTAGCACCAACAAATGCTGAAAACTTGTTACATTTTCATTGAAGGTAGTGCGTAAATGCAGTGGACATAGGTACGTCTGTTAGTTTCTTTTCTTATCTTTTTTTTTTTACAGCAGATATAGGCCTATCAAGTCATTTACAGAGTAGTAACTTATTTGTAGTTCAAAACTCATACAGTTACGAGCGCCGTAGAACCCCATACTAAACTTTTTTTTAAAAACAACCATTTTTGCTGCACATTCCTCCATCTCACCACTGTTAAAATAAGGAAAGTAAGGGCTCATGAATACGTTTAGAAGAATCAAGTTAAGGATTGCTGCACTTGTATTATCTTTGAAGAAATTTGCAAGTGGACCCGCTAGCATTGCCTCGTGAGCACTTGTGTTGATAAGTGTTCCCGTTCTTTGTGCGGCCGGGTTCCTTGATTTCTGGAAACTGCGTTGTTCTCATTCATGATTGATGGAGGCGAAGAGACAGGGCAGGCAGAGCACATAGTTCTCTGATGTACAAACAGAGGTTTGTGAGTGAAGGGAAAATATGTGCCTGCATTGCCTGTTGTTATGACAGATCACTTTATCCTGGGTGCATCTTTTGACTAGCCAAGTAAAACTTAACCACGCTGTGAATAGTAATGTGAATACAACCAGCTTGTGTCCCACGCACTCACACTCTTAAACGTTTTAAGATCCAATTACCCGTACCCAGCTGTACAGAGAACTGCGAATAAAACTAACTGGTGTTTCGAGCGCTCATATGACCTTGTGCAGTTGCAAGCGCTGTAAAACCCCGCCATACTAAGCTAAAAACTCACATGGCCTTATGCAGTTGTGTGAGCGCTGTGAAACGTTTCCCCAGACAAATATAGTTGGTGCACCCAGGATGAAAGCTTTCTGTTTTGGCTAACTGAACTGATATATTGTTTCCACCTGCCAGCCTCATGATACGACATCAAGCAGTGCTGAACAAGGGAAGTCAGTTTGTACCAAACATGCCTTAAGGCAGCGAGTGATCACGTGATTGGTCTCTATGTGGAAGGTTTGGGGGGGGGGGGGGGCAGGAGTGTTGATTCTTACCCCCCCCCCCAACCCCCCTTCCTGCCCCTGTCTCAACTTGGTGTGCCTACAAAATGTACTGCTGTCATTGGAGGTTGCCAAGACCAAAGGTCTTATTTTTCAAAGTGATTTCAAGTGTAGTTTGTTTTTGTCGCCAACGAAAGGAAGGAGTCATCAGAGAGATCATGCTCTAAAGATTATAATTAGGTGCATATTATGGTTGGGAGGGGGGGGGGGTTCTTATACTGTTCGTGTATTTTTCACTTTTTTTTTTACTAACTGGTGCGTGTATTGTGCCGTAAAATTTGGACCACGTTTATTTCACTACGTGTACGTGTTAGGAATTGTCTCTATACTTGCGTGCATAAAATTATATCAGTACTGGCAAATCATTATATTTTATTACTTTATCTTACCAATAATTTAAAGATTTTGTGAAAGTGCAGGCATTCGTAAAAAAAAAAACAAAGTGGCAAAATGTGCATTAACCTCACTTACATCTAATGATGAAGTGAGGAGGGCAATTGCCGTTGCATATTTTTCTCAGTGAAGTTTATGTCCACTGCAAGAATTGAGCATTTGTTGGTGTTACTGAAGGACTTGTTCATTTTTTTTCTCCTCCACCAAACAATACTGTCTGTTGCTGGTGATGGACGTAACTAAAAGTGAGCTTCTGAGGAGATTCTGAAAAAGTGAATAAAACTGAAATAAGTATATTAACATATTATATTTACATTTCATTTTACATGAACAGAATGTACTTTGTTTGTTCATTTACATGAACATAATGCGTTGTCAATGAAACAATGCTTTTGTGATACCACCAAGTGGCATTTTATTCCACATTCTCTTCTATCCCACCCTTCAAAAGTCCCTGGGGTGGACGCTGAAAAGGAGAGATGTGCAGCTATGGACATGTTCCTCCTGCTATGCTCTGGATCCAAGTAATCCAAGTACATATATATTTTGTAAATTGTGAGCAAGTTCCCAGTCATTGATAATTGATATAATTATTGTTTCCCGAAACAAGAAGCTCCCGTTGAGTGTAGCCTGTTCCTAGTTTCAGGGATGACATCTTTTCCAAGTCTTTATTGTTGCAGTCAATAACATCGTCACTACAGGAGTACAGCTGGGGATTGGACGTATGATTTGAAAATGACATACCTCCCGCAAAATGAAATCCTGCCTCAAAGATATAAAATTGTAGAGTTCAAGCTTCACAGGGTATATCATTATTATACTGTACATCTTCTTTTTTGTGAACCTTGTAATTTTGAAAAGGTCTTCCGATGTTCAGATACAAAATGTAATTCTGCGAATATCTTGATAACCAACTCGTTTCCAGTGGGTCACCTGTGGACGTGTGCCAGCTGCTATGACTGTAGCTCTGGATCTAAGTAATCCAAGTATCTTTTGTAAACTGTGAGCCAGATCCCATTCATTGATGACTGATATAATTATTGTTACCGAAACAAAGAAGCTCCCGTGTTATTTTCTAGGCCTACAATTGTCATTGCCAAGGACCGAAAGCAACAGCATAATTCTTCCACGGCACTTCATCGTAATCGTGAGATTGCGAGTTCGGGGGTTCGAGCCTCAGTTTGGTCCGACGTGTCCTTGGGAAAAGCACTTTACACGAACTTCCCACTCGGCTCGGTCCTATCGGAGACGGACGTTAAACTAGGAGGTCCCGCCCCTTAAATAACCTTATAGTGTTGATAGGGGCGTTAAACCTATACCATTTCATGTCATTCCAAAGGCTGCTGTCACCATAGGAGTCATCAAAGACTTTCTCTTGGCTCAAATCTGTGGGTGAGGCTGGACAAGACATTACAGCATCAGTGGACGACAGGGTGGACTAGCATGACCCCAGGCCAAAGTGAGTTTCAGTGATTGGTACTGTTTCCTCTGCCATTCTGCGACTTTTAAATGCTTGGCAATCTCATGAACACTCTTCTCTAGTAAGGGTATAATCTCACTGAGGGGGCTCTCCTGAAACACTAGGTCTTTTGTGAGGCCTTTTCTTTTTTCCTGGGTCCAAGTAATCCAAGTATATTTGGTAAACTGTGAGCAAGTTCCCAGTCATTGATGATTGATATAATTATTGTTTCCCGAAACAAGAAGTTCCCGTTGAGTGTAGCCTGTCCCGGGTTTCAGGGAAGACATCTTTTCCAAGTCTTTTCGAAAGCATATTAACATATTATATTTACATTTCATTTTACATGAACAGAATGTACTTTGTTTATTCGTTTACATGAACATAATGCGTTGTCAATGAAACAATGCTTTTGTGATACCACCAAGTGGCATTTTATTCCACATTCTCTTCCATCCCACCATTCAAAAGTCCCTGGGGTGGACGCTGAAAAGGAGAGATGTGCAGCTATGGACATGTTCTTCCTGCTATGATTATAGCTCTGGATCCAAGTAATCCAAGTACATGTATATTTTGTAAATTGTGAGCAAGTTCCCAGTCATTGATAATTGATATAATTATTGTTTCCCGAATTATTGTTACCCAAAACAAGAAGTTCCCGTTGAGTGTAGCCTGTCCCGGGTTTCAGGGATGACATCTTTTCCAAGTCTTTATTGTTGCAGTCAATAACATCGTCACTACAGGAGTACAGCTGGGAATTGGACGTGTTGTTTGAAAATGACATATCTCCCGCAAAATGAAATCCTGCCTCAAAGATATAAAATTGTAGGGTTCAAGCTTCACTAGTTATATCATTATTATACTGTACATCTTCTTTTTTGTGAACCTTGTAATTTTGAAAAGGTCTTCCGATGTTCAGATACAAAATGTAATTCTGCGAATATCTTGATAACCAACTCGTTTCCAGTGGGTCACCTGTGGACGTGTGCCAGCTGCTATGACTGTAGCTCTGGATCCAAGTAATCCAAGTATCTTTTGTAAACTGTGAGCCAGATCCCATTCATTGATGACTGATATAATTATTGTTACCGAAACAAAAAAGCTCCCGTGTTATTATCTAGGCCTACAATTGTCATTGCCAAGGACCGAAAGCAACAGCACTTCGACCTTTGAGACAGAGATGACACCTCCAGGCCTGGTATACACAAACATGTAATTATATAACCTCTTTGGTAAACAGTGTCAGTGGGTGATCCTTCGTACTGCGGCGAGCATTCATCATGCGACACTTTTCTCCATTAAAAAATCCAAATGTCATTAAAAAAGTTATTCCCCCTGGTGCAGTAAGAACTCAGGTCTTTGACTGTACTTACATCGCTCTGTTTTAGTAACTTTTTCAAGAAATCAAACTTCCACAGGGAAACTTACGTGTCGTGGACCTCTAGCAAGAAATGATTGTAATGAACAGTGTACATATGTAGCATTATGGCATGTCTGTGCTGAGTCTTTGTATATGTAGCATTATTTATGGCATGTCTGTACTGAATCTTTGTACATGTAGCATTATAATGGCATGTCTGTGCTGAATATCTTTGTACATGTAGCATTATAATGGCATGTCTGTGCTGAATATCTATGTACATGTCTGCTGATGTTCTGTGACATCCTCGCCACATGTCCCTCGTGGGTCAATAAACTTTCTCCTATCTTACAGAATGATCTTTACGTGTCTGATTATGCTTCACGCGCGTGCTTGATGTGAGAGAGAGAGAGAGAGGGGGGGGGGTTGCGAGCGCCGTAAAACCCTGTACTAAACAAACAAGGAGAGAGAGAGAGAGAAGGGGGGGGGGGGGGGAAGAGAGACTGGTTGTTAGTATAGTAAGAATTTTACAGCGCTCGCAACTGCATAAGCAGGTCATATTGACTCATATAAGCACACAAACCACAAGTTGGTTGCATTCACAACAGTTCACAGAGACGGCTCATTATCCCCATAGACACACTATGTGAATGTGGGTACCCTTGTGTGTGAGTACGTGGTAGCCTACATGTAGTGCCATTGATATATATTATGATAGGTCCTACTTCCCTACGTCTGTACTTTTCCCTCTGATGTTTCTGTCTTCTTACTTTTCCCCAGCACTAAATGACCATCATTCTGTCCCCGTGGTTTTATGCAAAAAAAATTATGACGCAAACTGAGCCCAAAAGTGTGAAATTACGCGATTCTGTTAATTTCAACAAAGAATGATAAATGGAAATAATCAGAAATTATCCCAAAAATGATCAAATTTTGCTAAATTATGCGGGGTGCATAAAACCCAGGGGACAGATCATTATTTATGTAGATATATGCTTCTCTTTGCTTGATCTTGTGTAAGTGTAATTTCACAATTTTGGGCTCAGTTTGCATAATTTCACAATGTTACTTGCATAAAACGACAGGGACAGCTAAAAATGTAGAAAGGAAAATACTTCAGAAATGTTAGGGTGGGTGGTTGGAGTTGGAGTGCGCCGCTGGGGGTAGGTCCTATTTCTTTACTTCCTCTCTGTTGTTTCTTTCTGTCTGTCTTACTTTTTCCCTGCACTAAAAGACCATCATTGTGTTGATATACTTCTCTTTACTTGATCTTGAAGGCTTGTGTAAGCAGTAGTGTAAGGGAATTGTGTATCGTTGTATGTAGGCTACATGACTACATGAGTGGAATGAGAGCACTTCTGTGGTGTAAGGATAGGGGCTTCTCGGTCACACGTGGAAGACCCCAGTTTCATCCCAGTCCAGACTCGAACCAAAGAGTCTGCATACTACATGATAACAAGAGGGTCCTCTCCTCTCTTTGAGCCAACTAAAAATGTGTCCTCAAAATTCGGTGGCGCAAAGAGCGGACTTCCGGCGAACACTTTTTTTGGCTGAGTGAACCATCTTGTTTATCTTTGATCGAACCAAAGATAGTACATAACAAGATGGTCCACTCAGCCAAAAAAGTGTCTGCCGGAAGTCCGCTCATTGCTTCAGATGGCGCTGCAGTCTGTTTTGAAGCTCTCTTTCGTTGTTTCTCCAAGAAGAATAGGAATATAGTAGCACCTCTCCTTGTGTGCGCAGATCGACTGCTGTTCATCAGCTGTTCGGGTTCGTTCAATGCGGAGTTTAAGTTGTTTTACAAAAAATATTTAATGACCTCTCGCCTCTCATTCTAAAGTCAAATTAAACAAAGAAAACAGTCGCCTCTTCCGGAGATTTTTTTGTCAGCGTAACCAATTTTAAAAAGCGTTCTTTTGAAATTTAAATTCTTTTTTATTCAAAAACTTGTCAGTTTCACTTTTATTTTTTTCACACAAGTAGGGTAACTCTGTTCGCAAAGGGTGCGCATTTGCGAAGAGGACGCCACCGAATTTTGAGGACTCTTTTTTAATTGTCTCAAAGAGAGGTGTGGACTACCTTGTTGTAATGTTATGCATGACCATTGATCCCTCTCAGCCCAGACTGGCCGTAACAAGCAGGGTCGAACCAAAGAGTCTACATAACAAGAGGGGCCACTTCTCTCTTCGAGCCAATTAAAAAAGTGTCCTCAAAATTCGGTGGCGCCCTCTTCTCAAAATCGCACCTTTTGCGAACAGAGTTATCCTACTTGAGTTTTAAAAAATCAAAGTGAAACTAGCATGTTTTTGAATGAATTTCGGAAGAACGCTTTTTTAAAATGGTTACGCTGACAAAAAACCTCTTCCGGAGGAAAGGGTGATTGTTTTCTTCGTTTAATTTGACTTTAGAATGAAAGGCGAGATGTCATTAAAATTTTAAAAACCTAAAACTTCGCACTGAACGAACCCGAACTGCTGATGAACAGCAGTCGATCTGTGCACGCAAGGAGGTGCTATTCCTATTCTTCTTCTGGAAAAACGAAAGAGAGCTTCTAAACAGACTGCTGCGCCATCTGAAGCAAAGAGCATACTTCCTGCGGACACTTTTTTGGCTGAGTGGCCCATCTTTTTATGTACTATCTTTGATAATACACGTAATATTTTATGGAAATTCCCGGTCGCTGTCTGTATCTTGCGCACTGTCGCAAGTGATGCTAGCGCTGCCGTGCCGTGGCAGAGCGACGTATCTGCACGTTTTTGAGTTACGTCACGCTGCCATTGGAAATATGGGCGTGGTCCTTCAGTTGCGTCTGTTTTGCCATAGTGAAATACATGTACATGTATCCTATTTGTGGAGCAGATGCGTCTTCCTGCCTTTGACACAAGGTGCAGAATGGGTATAGCTGCGTCCATTCAAACGAAGATTATACAGAAATTATTAATTTTTGCAGATACATCGATCTGCCTTGGCACAGTAGAGCTGTTAGCTCTCTTGATTCCCTTAGAGACCATAAATACCTTCCCCTTTCCGCCCCACAGCTTGCGTGAGCGCTCCCACAAGTTTGTTTTGCAAGGGCGTCTCTATTGACTGTCCAACTTCGTACAACAAGCCCTCCCTCGACCAACAAATGTGTCACGACACGGTGCAATCAGGCGCTAGTCAATTTTGGGGCATATGGAGTTATTGGTACCATCTTAAAACTTGTTAATTTGTCTTGCTTTTGATGGAAATACTATCCATCTATCTTCAATAGAAGTCGAGATACTTTCGATTCAAGGAGATGGGGGTCACATGGTGTCAGAGGTGAAATTAGAGAGAAAATGGCTGCCAAAGTTTGGGAACTTCTTAAGCTTGAGAATCCCTGTAAACTGTAAATTCATATTTTGTGTACATTTAATCAACGTTTTTCCGTAAAAGCCAAACAGCAGTGTGTTTTTTATTACATGTATTTTTAATCGACATAAAAAGTGTTGAGCTAAAACATAAAAATTGAAAATTCACAAAAAATTGCCTAACGGCAAGAAAAATGCCGTTTTCTTTTATTCATTTTGACGAGCACCTGATTTCACCGCGATGCATCCCAAATGTTGTTTACCGACGCAGAGCCAGTGATGTAGTAGTGCTGCCGTCATTTGTAAAAATACAGTACGTGCAGGGTTTTTTAAAACAATTTTAACCGGGAGCCAAAACATTGAATGGTGTTACCGATAAAAAAAATTTTGCTTTACTTTAAATCTTTAAAGATTATAATAAAAAAGAAGTTACCAAAATTGTATTCTTAAAAGAATTTTGACTCGGGACATTTGCAAAGATTTTGTGTTGTTGGTAAGTAATAATATTCAGTTTTTATGGCTCTCCTGTAAAATTGTAAAATTGTAAAACTGCACATACTCTATTTTTGTTTAAAATGACGGCAGAGAGGTTTGGCAGTTTCGCGGTCGCATGAAGAATTTCCAAATGTGGAGACAGTTTGATCGAGTATCTCCGTCTTTCTGCTTGGAGACTGAATCCTCCTCTCAGGCCGGTTTGGGTCCGACAGGCAAGGCAGAAGCCCGCCTCACTCCTAAATGGTCTTAATTCTATCGATGGTGGCGTAAAAACACCTTATAAAAGTATGTACAAATACTGTTTTATTTCTCGGGGGCTTGGAACAGAGGAACTGTTACTTGTTTAGATTTAGTTTTGAGCTAGTATTACAGCACTTGAGGCAAAATTCATAATGAGTCATAATATAATCTGTCCCCGTCGTTTTATGCAAGAAAAATTCGGAAATTATGCAAACTGAGCCCAAAAAAGTGAAATTATGCGGTTCTGTTAATTTTAACAAAGAATGATAAAGGAAAATATTTAAAAAATTATGTAAAAAATGATCAAACTTTGCTCAATGATGCGGGGTGCATAGTAAAACCACGGGGACAGATACGTACCGAGGATTAGAGATGTTACAAGAGAGCAAAATACATGTAGGCCTACATAAAAGAAGAAGGAGAGAGAAAGACGATACATGTTTAAAAGCAAAGGAGCAAACCACACGAGAGCACCCGCCAACCACCCACTGCCGTTACTTAGCACGATGATTTTCTCTGTGGATTATGAAAAAGTTTAGCCTGAGTTTTTTTGTGTTTTTTTTTTCACCCTCAACTTTGGTTCTTTGGGTAGATTTTCAGTCTGTCCACCTTTTTGGCTTAGCGGAGGCGGACTGTAAAATCAGAGGTTCTGCTTCTCAGAAAGAAAAAAAACAACTTTTCATGATAGATCTAGGGCGCTGAATCCATGTGTCACAACGCGCCTGAATCAGGCGTTCGTCAATTTTTGGGCATGTGGAGCTAGTAGTGGTATCATCAGAAAGCTGATTAATTTGCCTTGTTTCCAATGAAATAAATAGCCATCTATCTTGAATAGAACTCAAGATATTTGCGATTGAAGGAAGTGAGGTGGACCTAAAAGAGGTTAAGCCAAACAGTATAAATTAAATAAAAATTTCCAAACTGGCGGGGAAATGCCTGTTTGTCCAATTTCGTTATTTTGACGTGCACCTGATTTCACCACGCTGCCTCACATAAAATTATATAGATCTATTATTATGCTATATCGTTGGCGTCAGACTCTAAAACGGAAACCCTAATTTTTCAGAAAATTGTCATTTTCCCCCCTTATCTTCTACCAGAGCTGCTCAGATTTGGAGTTGCGTGATCTTTTTTTTTTCTTTTACTTGTGGCAGTAGATCATTATAAAATAGATTACTTTGGTCACTTAGAACGACACCTGACCATTGTGAAAGAAGTGCTTGAAGGAAGAGCCAGGGGAAGACAGAAAGTAACGTGGATGGACTGGTCTGGGTCTTGCAGAATGAGCTTTCTAATCTTCGGCCCTTATTTGGTCTAAATAATAAATGTGTTGCTTTACTTTTTACTTTGATCCACCGCTTGTACTTATACCTTTTTGTGTGTCACGGGAAGAAAGAGACGCCTCTCTGCCACCAGCCCCCCTGAGCCTGGGATCCCCCTGACCCAAGCTCTCTGGCTGGCGACAGAGAGACGCCTCTTTCTTCCCCCGACACCCAAAAGTGTATACGCGGCGGATACAAGTTTAGATCTAAATAGCACTCCATGTAGTATGATGTCGGCCCTGCAGGGGCACTAAGTGCAAACGGGACCTCAATTGTACACGAGTGCCCAAAAAAACCCACAAAAAAAAAAAAAA